>NC_060138.1:569109239-569412269 GCF_021461385.2 Schistocerca piceifrons
AACGGGCACGTAAAATTTCGAATTAAAAGTTATTTTTTTTGTAAAGGGCAACAAACCGACGCTTTCTGTTGACACTGGGCGCCGCATGAATGACGTGGCGAGCAGTAATTGTTTGAGTCGACTCCGGCTACACATTGAAAGAACAAAACTTTGAATATCTGCCGAAATGCCAGAGAAACTGCACGTGACGGCTCTTTGGGGTGACGCCCGGTATAAGCCACTACTCGTCATGTATCACAGAGTGCTGCAGCTGTGAAATGATGATCAGCTACCTAAAAGCCACACGACAGGACGCCACGTAGACAATAACAATAAACACTGAAGCACTGTACAATTTATACAAGCGGCGCTTACTTTGTGAAGAGCAGCCGAAATAGACTGCGCATTAAGGGGGATCTGGTCAGAAAAGAGAACAGTGTCTCCATGTGGGGCATACTCAGTACAGGCAACCATGCAGTTACCAGAGCATTTGGTGTGGAAACAGGACAGAGACTCCACCGGCAACACTTGCCTCTCTCAGCAAACGATACATCACGCACACCGACCGAGGAAATGCAGAACTTAGAACACTAGACTCGTATTCGGGGTGACGACGATTTTCTCCGATTTTCCTAATTCGCTTAAGGCGAATACCGAATGCGTCTGAAATGACACTATCAATTTTCTCCCCGATTCTTCCCTAACTCGCTCTTTCGCCCTCTATAATGACCTCGTCGAAGGGACGTCGAACCATAATCTTCCTTCCTTATTCCTTAAGATATTTTTTTATATTTTTATTTATTTGTTGATTTATTTAAGCTGGCAAGACTAGGGCTGTTGTTAACTGCCTACTGCACTTCCTCGTCCGACAGGAACCGGCATTTATTAAAGGACAGAAGCTCGAAAATCGTATTGGGAGAGATCAGGAGTACAGGACAGATGCTCGAGTGTTTCCCACTTGATTTGGCGTAACTTTCATCGTTGCGACAAGTGTGATGTGGGGATATCCTGTGTCGAATCGCGACCACCACGGAACTTGACGCAGCATTCCACAAAGGTGGTTTCTGATAGACATGGTGGCCTGAACAGATTCTTCTTTCTCCAGTGGATGTCTAGCAGTGTTGGTCCATCAGCAGCCAAGAAAAGAATAACAGCACACTGGTCCTGTTTGAACGCATTTGGTAATAACATCGTTGTAGTTCACATTTTTGCATCTGCCGCACGCAGATAGTAAAGAGACAAATGACACACTATGCCTTGCCTACACATCGGAGCGTATATACCCGGATCGGAGTCTCACTGTCCTGGATGTACGCTGCAGCAACGCCCTCAAACGGAAACTTTTTGATCGCCCCTTACACGATAGTCCGCAGCTCCCGGTCTGTACGCCATACGGCGAGAGAACTCTGACGGTTGATGTGGCCTTGGCGCACGTGCTTAGCGCATACACGACAGCCAATCAGATCGTGAACTTTTGTTTACATTACTGTGGCAACGCCCCAGTGTTGCCATAGTGCTGGGTGACCGCTGCTTTCAGTCAGTTGCGCCACTTGCTATGTTCAGGTTTGTGTAAACATACCGGGTGAACAAAAAGTCAGTATAAATTTGAAAACTTAATAAACCACGGAATAATGTAGATAGAGAGGTAAAAATTGACACACATGCTTGGAATGACAGGGGGTTTTATTAGAAAAAAAAACAAAGTTCATAAAATGTCCAACAGATGGCGCTGGCCAGCAAAACGTCAGTGACTGCGCATGACAATCGTGCATAAAAGGAGCTGTAATGAGAGAGAGAATCAGATGCACCAGTAGTCGCAGCATGTTGACGTTACCTGAAAAGGCGCCTTTAGTGAAGCTGTATTATCAAAATGGGGAATGTGCTAGTTCAGCATTACGATCCCCCCATAGGAAGGGGATTCGAACGGGTAAAAGTCCGTTGACAAATGCAGCTGTGGCGAGAATGATTTCGAAGTTAGAAGCCACGGGTTGTTTAGACGATAGACCCCCTAGTGGCCGATCGAGCACAAGGCGTAATGCTGCTGAGACAGTTCAGGAAGAAATGGAGACTGTAGCGGGTTCGTCTATGCACGGGGAAGTCAGCGCTCGAGCAGTCACATGTCACACCGGCATTCCATACACTACTATTTGGTTGGCACTGAGGCGTACCCTCTGATGCTATCCGTTCAAAATCCATCGGCATCATGAACCGTTACCTGGCGATTTAGTGAAGCAGAGGGCATTTGCGGAGTGGGCGTTTCAAAAGATGGCGGAAGATGACGATTGGTTGAGTAACGTGTTGTGGACCGACGAAGCTCATTTCACGCTCCGAGGCTCTGTCAACGTCCACAACTGCAGAATTTGGGCTAGTGAAAATCCTAGAACTGTTGTGGAAACTCCATTGCACGACGAGAAAGTCACAGTGTGGATTGGATTTACCACACCTACGTTATAGGGCCTTTTTTCTTCGAGGAAATGCGTGATTCTGGTTTTGTAACTGCTACCGTGACGGGTGAGAGGTACACCGATATGTTACAGAATCGCATCATCCCCAGCCTGGCTGATAAACACCTGCTGGAACGTACGATGTTATGCAGGATGGCGCTGCTCCCCATATTGCTAGACGCGTGAAAGATCTCTTGCGCGCGTCGTTTGGTGAGGGTCGTGAGCTCAGCCGCCACTTTCGTCATGCTTGGCCTCCCAGGTCCCCAGACCTCAGTCTGTGCGATTATTGGCTGAAGCTGCAAGTGTACCGTGATCGATCAACATCTCTAGGGATGCTGAAAGACAACATGCGACGCCAATGCCTCACCATAACTCCGGACATGCTTTACAATGCTGTTCACAACATTATTCCTCGACTACAGCTATTGTTGAGGCATACGGTGGACATATTGAGCATTTTCTGTAAAGAACATCATCTTTGCTTTGTCTTACTTTGTTACGCTAATTATTGCTATTCTGATCAGATGAAGCGCCATCTGTCGGACATTTTTTGAACTTTTGTATTTTTTTTGTTCTAATAAAACTCCAAGTCATTTCAAGCATTTATGTCAATTTGTACCTCTCTATCTACATTATTCCGTGATTTATTCAGTTTTCAAATTTATACTAACTTTTTGATCACCCGGTATGTGCATTCCGCCACTTCTGAGTTTCTTGCGGTGTGTATAAGTGGAAAAGTGTGTATAAGTGGAAAATGGCTGCCTGTAATGCAGAGAAGAGGGCTTTTGGGAAAGGAGCTATGCTGAAGTGCCAAGTACGCGAATTTATATGCAGATTGCGTGTTTACCTTAAAAGAGAAAGGGACAATGGTAGGTCTTTGATATCAGTGAGTAAAGTGGCTGACAGAGAGGGAGAAGCATTGAACATCTCTACAGCAACAGTGAAGAGAGTCACAAATGATAAAGAGTCCAATTCAGCTGCAAGCCCTGTTATTGTGACGCCTGGAAAACCAAGGAAGAGATCATGTTGTGTGACTGAAACAGACAACTCTGACGAAAGTGCTATCAGGCAACACGTATACACTTACTACAGCGGGAAGGAGTATCTGACACTTGAAAGGCTGATGGAATCACTGTCGGACAGTGGCTTGTTCACAGCCAAAACGACAAGTCTCTCCATTGTTTTGAAAAAAATTGGCCTCAGTTGGAAAACGATCTCGGGACGAAAGGTATTAATGGAATACATAGACATTGTAGCATGGAGATGTCGTTTCCTGCGCGAGTTGCTAACAGTGAATCCGGAAAATGTAATATGGATAGACGAAACATGAGTCAAAGTGCATCATGCACGTTCTGTGTCGCATGGACAGACGACATGCGCCATGGAACTATGAGTGTGCCAAATGGTAAGGGGGGGGGGCACTAATTATAGTTCAAGCTGGCTCTATGAACGGTTTTGTGCCCGGTGCTATGATGATGTTTCAGTCAAAAAAACACTGTCAACTACCACAAGGAGATGAATGCAGATACATTCAGAGACGGATTCATTACTCTCGTTTGCTACCAAACGTCAGTTCTGGTAGTGTTTTTGTGATAGACAATGCGCCGTACCATTCTGTACAATTAAATAGGGCACCGACGGCTGCTGAAAGGAGAGACAAAATAGTCCGCTGGTTGAAAGATGATAAAATAGGCTTTGAACAGAATATGCGGAAAGCGGAACTTTTGGAATTAATGAAACGATATAAGCCACAGAAGACGCATTGTGTAATTGAAACATTAGCAGAGAACCACGGCCACAGCGCTATACGTCTTCACCGTACCACTGCCATACAACGCAACTGAACTCATTCGGGCTCAAATAAAAGCAGATGTTGCGGGGCGAAACAAAACCATTACGTTGCGAGACACAGAGAGACTGGTAAATGAGGCTGTCACACGAATAACGCCAGAAAATTGGAACAACGTCGTGAACCACGTGTGGAAAGAGATTTCAAGGTCCAACTTAGAAGAAGGTGCAATGATCTTGGGGTTTCCGTTCTCTCGCACGAAAAATAACGTTCTTATTCGATATTTTACACATAACATTTGGTTTATCTTCTTAGTGTTGGAAATGTGACTGAGTGTTATTTTTATTTTGGCTTGAACAACACTCAGGGTAAATTTTTTTGATGATGTTACCGCCGTTTGATCGTAATAATTTTTAATTTATTGTTATACGATCCAGAGTTCGGCCATAGGCGATTTTCAAGTACAGTAATTTATTTACGTGTCAAAAAAATATCAGACTGGTATGAAATACAGCGAAATCTGAACTGTATAACAGTAAAATCGAAATTGTTGCAGCCAAATGGCTGCGACAGCTTTAAAGAAAACATTTATGTATGTCCAGAATGAGATTTTCATTCTGCAGTGGAGTGTGCGCTGATATGAAACTTCCTGGCAGATTAAAACTGTGTGCCAGACCGAGACTCGAACTCGGGACCTTTGCCTTTCACGGGCAAGTGCTCTACCATCTGAGCTACCCAAGCACCACTAAGGACCCGTCCTCACAGCTTTACTTCCGCCAGCACCTCGTCTCCTACCTTCCAAACTTTACATAAGCTCCCCTGCAAACCTTGCAGGACTAGCACTCCTGAAAGAAAGGATATTGCGGAGACATGGCTTAGACACAGCCTGGGGGATGTTTCCAGAATGAGATTTTCACTCTGCAGCGGAGAGTGCGCTGATATGAAACTTCCTGGCAGATTAAAACTGTGTGCCAGACCGAGACTCGAACTCGGAACTTTTGCCTTTTGCGGCCAAGTGCTCTACCAGTTTTGTGTTTATTGTTTGCGTTAAATACACGCTGTGACGGTCTCGAGCGTTAGTTACCTATTGAGATTGGCCGTGGTTACTTGTAGTTAGTAAAGAATGCCTTTCAGGCGGCAAAGACGCCTCACTGGCAAAAGGGCTACAAGAAACTGGAAGTTTGTTCTGCGATATTGAAGAAAGACTTGGCAGGAACGTAGCCACTGTCCATGACTGTTGGCAACGGTGGTCACGAGAATGTAGGGCCAGAAGGAGACAGGGCTCCAAACACCCACATGGCGCTACCGAGAGGAAACACCATAGTGTTCGACGTATGGCTCTGGCGCATCATAATGCTTCTGCAGCAGCAATCTGAGCAGCAGATGGCACCACAGTGACGCAACTAACTGTTACTAATCGGTTACTTCAAGGACACTCTCTAGCTAGCGTGCATTTCTCTGACCCTAAACCACCGCCATTTGTGATATCAGTGATGGCAAGCGAAAGCTCAGTGGAGGGCAGGGTGGAGATCTGTTGTGTTTTTTGTTGAAAGCTGGCTCTGCCTCGGTGACAGTGATGGTCGCGAGTTGGTTAGAAGGAGCCAGTTGAGGACCTGCAACCAATCTGTCTGCGTGATAGCCCCACTGGCCCTGGGTGCGATTTTGTATGACAGCAGGAGTACTGTCATGATTATCCCACGCAACCTGACTGCATATTTGTAAGTCGGTCAGGTGATTCGACCTATTGTGCTGCTATTCGTGAACAGCATTCTATCCAACAGGATAACGCTCGCCCACGTACCGCTGTTGTAAACCAACATGCTCTACCGAGTGTCGACATGTTGCCTTAGCCTGCTCGATCACAAGATCTGTTTCCAATCGAGCACATATGGGACATCATTGGACGACAATTCCAGTGTCAGCCACAACCAGCGTTAATCGTTCTTGTATTGACCGACGTTTGCATGCTTGCTTTCAGCAGTCTGGTGATTACACCGGTTATTAATATATCAGGATTTCACATTGGCAATGTCTTATATCGCGCTAACATTAACCTGTGATGTTGTAATGTGAATCACTTAAATATGTTACCTAGACAAACGTATTCCCGAAATTTCATTACTTTAAATTTTTTATGTTTTGCTGTTGCGATTTTTTCCGTCGGTGTAGTTTACATTCGTTCATGAGTACAACAATGTAAAGAAAGGTTACAGGAAGATATATTTAAACTACGAATGTTAGCAGCAATGGACATGAGAGAAGGGCTAGAAGAAGTGATAAAACACAACCAAGAAAGATAGGGGAAAACAAGGGGACGTGACTGAGAAATGAAAAGAGAAAAAAACGGAACGGAAAGAAGACCGGACCATTTACTGTTTGACACAGGAGAAAAGCTGCCCATACACGATTAACTTTAGGAAATGTTGTGGGAGCAGCAAAAGGAGTGATTCAGTTCTTAAAAAGGACACTGAATTCTTCGCAGAGGCAGGGTAGCTCGTTCCACAAGTGAACGACAGCAACAGAGAAGATGTTTGCGAAGATTTTGTTTAACGGACAGCATCAGCTATGATACTAGATGAGTGAGACCTTGTGTTTCGGTTATGATGAGCTGACAGGTAGGTACTTAATGACCGATGCGAGGTACTGAGGTGCATGCGCACTGAGGAGCCGATGAAGTATACATATTGTATGGTAGTCATGTAATTTCACTGGCCGCAACCTACCTAGCTGAGCGTATGAAGCAGTGATATGGTTGCAGAAATTAACCACGTATAAATGACTAATTTTCTCATTACTCATTACTCAAATTACGCACCTTCTCTTTCCAAGATGCACACTACTTAAAGTGTGCACATGGGAACTCTACTGCCAGTTTAGGGATGAATGTTATCACGCTTGCGAGCGAGTGTGTGTGCCCGAATCGGCGGACAATAAGCTTTCTAGTTGATAATTCACGGCGAACCGGTTCCTCGTAACATGTCAGTGTTTCCTTAACTACTACCGAGTGCCGACTTCCTCTTCCTGCTAGCCTTCAGCAGTCAACTACGACTACCAGGTTCCACTGTTTCAAACTCATACCGTCAGAACAGCAGACAACGACCTACAAGCCACCACCAAATCACATCGTTGCCCATATGTCTGCCTAGCAGAGGCGTTGTTCTGTTCTATTACTAGTCTGACCTGTAGACTAACGAAAAATTGACTTCAGTTTCCAGCATGAAACTATGACTCCGCAGAGGAATGTGCACTTCCTCGCGGATTAAAACTGTGAGCGAACTGGTACTCCAACGGGGATTCTTGCCTTTTCCGGGCAATGGACTTACTAGCAGAGGGAACCGCGCGACTACTACGGTCGCAGGTTCGAATCCTGCCTCGGGCATGGATGTGTGTGATGTCCTTAGGTTAGGTACGTTTAAGTAGTTCTAAGTTCTAAGGGATTGATGACCTCTGATGTTAAGTCCCATAGTGCTCAGAGCCATTTGAACCATTTTACTAGCAGAGCTAGCCTGACATGGCTAACAACCAGCCCCTATACACTGTCTGATCAAGAGTATCCGAACAGTTATTAGCGGACATAAATATTATTATGAGTTTAACTCTGCTGTGTCACTTTCAATGAGGCGTCGGAATGTCTGTGGAGGAATGACAGCCCATTTTCCTACAAGAGACGAAACCAAAGAAAGTATAGATGTTGGAGGCTGGGGTCTGGAGCGAAGTCGACGCTTCAACTCATCCCGAAGGTGATTCATTTGCTACAGATCGGGGCTCTGGGCGTTCCCGTCCACCAGTCCATTTCACGAATGTTAATGTTCACAAACCATTGCCACACAGATGTTGCTTTATAACAGGGTACAGTCACATAAATAATCATCGTCTTCGAACTATTCTGTTGTATGCAGTTCACAATGCTATAAAGTATTTTCTTATCCTTCCGCAATTACCGTTTTATTAAGTGCAATAAGGTGACCACACCCAAAACACGAAACCCACCTCCACAGCACAACATCATCTCCTCCACGCTCTACTGTTAGCACTACACGCGAAGGCAGGTACTGTTCTCCAGGAATTTGAAAAACACAAATCCTTCCGTTGGATTGCCGCCGAGTATAGAGTGTTCATCACTCCATCTCACTTGTTACAGTCAGCTACTGTCCAATGGCGTCACCCTTAAACCACCTTAAGCATCGCTTAGCACTAACCACAGAAACGTGGCTTATGAGGAACTGCTACACCACTGTACCCCATATTTTCTAACTCCCCTACTCACAGTCATTGTCCTAGCTGGACTGCTGAGAGCACTTTGGAACTCACGAGTGATTCGTTCCTCCGATTTCACGCGATCTTTTACAACCACCATCCGCAGTGCTATACAGTCCCTGTCCGTCAGTACATGAAGTCTGCCTGGTCTTTGTTTAGGTGTTAGTGTTCATTCGCGTTTCCACTTTGCAGTTACATCAGCTGCAGTCGAATTGGACAGATTTAGAAGGCTAAAAATGTCCCTGATGGTTTTTTTACTCAGGTGACATCCCATGAACAGTCCATGATGTTGTTATTGCTTCCCTGCTTACACTACAATACTCCTCGTCTCTTCATCTACTGGCGGATCTACCTCTCGTGGTATCTAGGCCTCAGTTCCTCGTTATTTGGCGTCCGGATAATTTTCCGATCACGAAAACTGACGATGGCCGCGAGAGCGGTGTAACGACCACAGCCCCTCCACATCCGCATCCAGTGACGCCTATCGACTGAGGATGACAAGGCGGTCGGTCGGTACCGTTGGATCTTCCAAGGCCTGTTCGGACGGAGTTTAGTTTAGTTCGGATACTTTTGATAAGATAGTGTAGCTGCAATTTCCCCAGTATCTGTCACCTATTTCCTGAACTAAAAGAAGCAGTCCTACGTATGTTGAGGACTGCGACTACTGGAAGAAAGGATGTTGCGGAGAAATGGACTAGTCATAGCCTAGAGGTTGTTTCCAAGTTCCGGATTCATATCTTAGTCCCGCTTAAAGTTTATAACTTCCAGAAAGCTTTGAAATGGCTCCAGAGCGAAAGATTAATTCAACTCCTAGACTGAGGATAGGTTATTTCTGCACAATATTGTTTGTTGCAGGTGTGCTAGTCCGGAAAGTATGCAGAAGAGTTCCTGTAAAGTACGGAAATTGGGAGCCCGCCAAGTTAGCCGTGTGGTATAACACACGGCTTTTCGGATTGGGAAGGAGCGCCTGGTCCCCGGCACGAATCCACCCGGCGGACTTCGTGTCGAGGTCCGGTGAGACGGCCAGTCTGTGGATGGTTTTTAGGCGGTTTTCCATCTGCCTAGGCGAATGCGGGCTGGTTCCTCTTATTCCGTCTCAGCTACTCTATGTTGGCGATTGCTGTGCAAACAAGTTCTCCACATACGCGTACACTACCATACTCTACCACGGAAACATAGGGGTTACAATCGTCTGGTGTGAGACGTTCCCTGGCGGGGTCCACCGGGGGCTGAACCGCACAATAACCGTGAAAGAGTGGTTTGGTGTGGGGCGGCCGAGGGGTGAAGTGGACTGCGGTAGTCGTCGTGGGGTTGCGGACCACTGCGGCTGCGACGGGGACGGAGCTTCTCCGCCGTCTCTAGGCCCCGGTTAACATGCAATACAATACAATACAATACAATTGGGAGAGAGGTATTTGCAGAAATGAAATTATGAAGGTGGGGGGGGGGGAGGTGAGGGAATAATTTCGTGAATCGAGCCTAGGATGGAATGGTTCCGTGTTCGAGTCCTTGTTCGGCACAAAGATTTACTTTCCCCGTCTTCTAGGCTGGCTGAAGGGAGGGCGCAGAAAAGTGTGTGGTATATAGTGGCACGTGGACGGGCCGGAAATCAGTTTTTCGAACGACTGAAGAGAATGCGAGGGATGTAGCAGCGTGTTCGTGGTCTTAAAGTCCCCACCAGGTTGTCAGGTAAACTACTCATACCTCTATCTAATAAGCCTTGGTAGCTGCGTACTTTTGCTGGATTACCACCTGAAAGTTCCGTTATAGGAAAGAAAAGCTACAAGCTTCTTTTTAAGTTCAAAACTGAAGTTTAACAATCTTTAATCACGTTTTTAACATACTACTGGTGATGACCAAGTCTCTTACTGTCCCTGTAATGTTAACAGACAGATAGTACGAACATGAGCGGAGCTTAATTGTTCTCATCTCGTCAGAAAGCAAAATTTTACACAATACTTAGATGAAGTGGTTGTCCCTTTGCGTCTCCGCTTTAGTCACATCACCAAAAGTCAAACTGGACAGCTTTAGAAGGGTCTAAATGTCACTGATGGTTGTTTTACTCAGGTAACAGACAACTGAGTAGAAAAAGTCACAGAATGTTTACTATAGTCACAAACATTAACACACATTTTGATGTCTATTGTTCATAACTGTAAAACATGTTCTTCAGCTTGACTTAAACGAACAGAGAGGCAACACAGACGGTTCCTGAGGCTGGGACATAAAACAGACTAGCTACACAAGCTGAAGGCTAAGAGCGAAATGAAAAGAACTGAGAACAGACCGACCCTGAACAGAATGAGCGAGAACGCAGACTGAAGCAAGAGTGAAAACTAAAAGCAGACTAACTGAAAATGGTGCAAGTGTTGGCTTTTTAAAGACCCAGTCCAGAATATTACGGAATTTTGTTAATTTATAATAGTTTATATATTCTATAGTTCAGAGAGTTCATTTTTTATTGGCTGTTGATTTGTTAATTATCTTCATTTGTATATTATTTCTAATGGGCCATATATATCAACCATTCCGGTCACGAATTATTTTTTTCCTGAAAAAAAAAAAATCATGGCTTTGCCATCCAGTTCTTCAAATTATGATTTTTCAGATTTATAGAATATTCCGAGGTGCCCCCAAGGGGGTATACAACACATCCCCAAATGAGGACATAGTGTTCAGGTGGGTGCAGTATAAGTCGAAAACTCAAAGTATTTTATTTGATTTTCATTTCATCAAAATACATAAATTACACAAAGCTTACTTAAGGATACAGGGTACTTATAAATGGTGGAAAAATCTAAATATTTTTATGACTTTATTATATTCTATAGTCTTTCCTGATTACATTGTTATATACATTATAGTGTTTCAAATGAAAAATGACATATATATATATATATATATATATATATATATATATATATATAGCAAATCAAGTGTCTTATTTTTAGGAACACCTTAATTCTGATGCGTTTTTCTTGTACTCAGTCCATGCATTGACACTTACAATATCAATTGCATGAACAAACATGCCTGTAGAAAATCGTGTTCGGTTTAAAAAGCAGATAACTGCATGTTGTCTTCGGGTGCAAAGCCCGCTAAATGCCCAACAGGCGTGGCTGTCGCCATGCCATGTGAACAGACATCAGATCTAGCAATCTGGACATTCAAAGCTACCTTTATGGCTGTCACGACTAGAATGGGTATTTTTCTTATTCAGCTTTAGGTTGGCTGCGCTGTAACAATGTATCATACTGTAACAGAAATAAAGGAGGCGTGGCGGCATACATGACTGTAACTTTAAAACCAGTACTATTTCGAAAAGAACTGTGAACTTTCTGTTTCCAGCGATTATAAGTATGATACATTGTATATGGAGTGTTGTGGACATGTGCAAAAGAGGATGGGTGCTAGATTGAGGAAGCTACGAAGAGAAATGAGAGGAAAGTTGCTACCTAATGGAAAATCTCTGTTTGGTAGAGGCAGATTGAAAGAAACTGAAATAGACCTTCTTCAGAGTTATTATGGACTGGCTGTTACAAGAACTGCACGTCTGACTGATGTTACAGCAATGAGAAAACCTGTATGGGCCACCTACTTTCATGTCCACAGATGACCACCCTGTTCACAGACTTTGCCCTAAAGGTGGGTGCAGCCCTAAAGGAGCTTTTTGGTTACCAAAAAGCAAAGGAAAGTGGTCAAATATACCATCATAACCATTTTCTTCCTGAGCCTGTTATGAATGAAATAAAACCAATTTTTAGAGACCTGAGTGACCCTGTTTTGCTTAGTAAATATCTTAATGGGGGCACTCACAATACAAATGAAAGTTTCAACCATTGCATATGAGAGAGATTACCCAAGAATGTTTTTGTAGGACTAAATACATTAAAAGTTGGTGTACTAGATGCAGTGATATGTTTCAATGATGGAGTGGTAGGAAGGTTGGAAGTCCTGAGGAATTTAGGCATAAAATGTGGCTCTAATATGGAAGATCAATTGCTTGCATGTCACAGTAAACGGGTGCATGAGGCTGAAAGATTCGCTCTTCAAGTTATCAAAGAAGCAAGAACTGCTAAAAGCAATGCCAAGAAGAGGACTGAAGTTGAAGAAATGCTGTAGGATGCAGACTATGCTTCAGGAATGTCCTGAGGCACAGTTTAATTGAACTCATATCTTCATTTGCTATTTCCTGCAAGTTGTATTTTACAGAATTCAGGAACAGATATTTCCTAAGGTTTATAAACATAGCTCTAATTTATTTTCTGTACTTTCAATAGTCCGTATTTATGTAGTAGATCTAAGCTTTATTGCAGAATCAACTAAATCACAGAAAAAATAACATTCTTATTAGGAAAAAATTATAAAAGTTAAAATGTAAGATGTGATTTTTTTATCCTTGTAATATACATAATAGGTGGAATTAAATACGTCTAGTACCTCAGCCATCATGTCATGTATATCTGGTAAAAATTTGGTCTCCTGCAAATGTATAACATTGGATTAAATGGTACCTCAATTTGGGGAAGTATTTTGGAAAAAAATTGCATCAATTTCTTTGCAATTTTTTTAATAACCCTAAGCAGGTTCAAAAATAATCAAAATACTTCTAATTTGTCTAGAAAGTGTGCTGCAATACCTGGTATCAAGAAAAAATTTGTATAACATATACATTATAAACAGTGCCTGGATGAAGTATGGACTGATTTTTACATAATATTGAGCCGGAAAAGTACCCTGTATCCTTAATGATTCTATACATAAACTATGGTTTTACCCTTGTGAAGAATGATAACCAAACGACGTTTTTTTCTATCCAGACATAAGTGAATGTTACATTTTACACAAAAAATTTGGTTTTGCCTTTGCAATCCGGTTTCTTGCACATGTCAAACGATTTTTTGTCACCGACCCCTGGAAGATGCTCGACTTTGTCCAAACGAACATCAGCTTCGGGACGAACTTCCACATTGACTAGTTTTGAAGTATTAGGAGATGGCATTGGACTCTCACTAGCGGGACATCCCCTTTTCCTGGCACCTGCCTTACCTATTTTTGTCAGTACTTTGACTACACTTACCCTAAAGTGAAGCAAATCAAGTGTCTTATTTTTAGGAAAACCTTAATTCTGATGCGTTTTTCTTGTACTCAGTCCATGCATTGACACTTACAATATCAATTGCATGAACAAACATGCCTATAGAAAATCGTGTTCGGTTTAAAAAGCAGATAACTGCATGTTGTCTTCGGGTGCAAAGCCCGCTAAATGCCCAACAGGCGTGGCTGTCGCCATGCCATGTCCGGACGCAAAGCATGTGAACAGACATCAGATCTAGCAATCTGGACATTCAAAGCTACCTTTATGGCTGTCACGACTAGAATGGGTATTTTTCTTATTCAGCTTTAGGTTGGCTGCGCTGTAACAAATTCGTAACCAAAAATAACAATCTCGCTGCCAATGCATTGTCGTTTGCATGAGAAGAGTGTTTCGTGATTATCTCGATGTCACTTACCACGTAGTTAGCGGGCTTTGCGTCCAGGCTACTCAGATTAAAGTATACCGTATGGTATAAAACGTCTAACATTACTTCCATCGTTGTCCTCTTGCTCAAATTTATCGTCAGGATCATCGCATGGATCGTAAATTTCAGATGAATTAAGCAGCTTTATAACTTCTTCTTCTGTAAGTGGCCTTTGTCTATCTTAGACTTGGGCATCGCGAAATCACCGTTGTTGTTGTGGTCTTCAGTCCTGAGAGTGGTTTGATGCAGCTCTCCATGTTACTCTATCCTTTGTAAACTTCTTCGTCTCCCAGTACCCACTGCAACCTACATCCTTCTGAATCTGTTTAGTATTTTCATCTCTTGGTCTCCCTCTACGATTTTTACCCTCCACGCTGCCCTCCAATACTAAATTGGTGATCCCTTGATGCCACAGAACATGTCTTAGCAACCGATCCTTTCTTCTAGTCAAGCTGTGCCACAAACTTCTCTTCTCCTCAATCCTATTCAATACCTCCTCATTAGTTATATGATCTACCCACCAAATCTTCAGCATTCTTCTGTAGCACCACATTTCGAAAGCTTCTATTCTCTTCTCGTCCAAACTAGTTATCGTCCATGTTTCACTTCCATACATGGCTACACTCCATACAAATACTTTCAGAAACGACTTCCTGTCACTTAAATCTATACTCGATGTTGACAAATTTCTCTTCTTCAAAAACGCTTTCCTTACCATTGCCAGTCTAGATTTGATCCTCTCTACTTCGACCACCATCAGTTATTTTGCTCCCCAAATAGCAAAACTCCTTTACTACTTTAAGTGTCTCATTTCTTAAGCTAATTCCCACAGCATCACCCGACTTAATTCGGCTACATTCCATTATCCTCGTTTTGCTTATGTTGATATTCATCTTATACCCTCCTTTCTTGACACTGTCCATTCCGTTCAACTGCTCCTCCAAGTCCTTTGCTGTCTCTGACAGAATTACAATGTCATCGGCGAACATCACAGTTTTTATTTCTTTTCCATGGATTTTAATACCTACTCCGTATTTTTCTTTTGTTTCCTTCACTGCTTGCTCAATATACAGATTGAATAACGTAGGGGATAGGCTACAACCCTGTCTCACTCCTTTCCCAACCACTGCTTCCATTTCATGTCCCTCGACTCTTATAACTGTCACCTGGTTTCTGTACAAATTGTAAATAGCCTTTCGCTCCCTGTATTTTACCCCTGCAGAATTTGAAAGAGAGTATTCCAGTCAAAATTGTCAAAAGCTTTCTCTAAGTCTACAAATGCTAGAAACGCAGGTTTGCGTTTCCTTAATCTAGCCTCTAAGATAAGTCGTAGGGTCGGTATTGCCTCATGTGTTCCAGTATTTCTACGGAATCCAGACTTATCTTCCCCGAGGTCGGCTTCTACTAGTTTTTCCATTCGTCTGTAAAGAATTCACTTTAATATTTTGCATACATGACTTATTAAACTGATTGTTCGGTAATTTTCACATCTGTCAGCACCTGTTTTCTTTGGGATTGGAATTATTATATTCTTCTTGAAGCCTGAGGGTATTTCGCCTGTCTCATACATTTTGCTCACCAGACGGTATAGTTTTCTCAGTACTGGCACTCCCAAGGCTGCCAGTAGTTCTAATGGAATGTTGTCTACTCCAGGGGCCTTGTTTCGACTCAGGTCTTTCAGTGTTCTGTCAAACTCTTCACTCAGTATCATATCTCCTATTTCATCTTCATCTACGTCCTCTTCCATTTCCATAATATTGTCCTTAAGTACATCGCCCTTGTATAGACCCTCTACATACTCCTTCCACCCTTCTGCTTTCCCTTCTTTGCTTAGAACTGGGTTTCCATCTGAGCTCTTGATACTCATGCAAGTGGTTCTCTTTTCTCGAAAGATCTCTTTAATTTTCCTGTAGGCAGTATCTATCTTACCCCTAGTGAGATAAGCCTCTACATCCTTACATTTGTCCTCTAGCCGTGCCTGCTTAGCCATTTTGCACTTCCTGTCGATCTCATTTTTGAGACGTTTGTATTCCTTTTTGCCTGCTTCATTTACTGCATTTACAGCGAAATAATGTCTTATATTTCTGTGCCATTATATACTTTCAATCACAATGTCCTCATTCAGAAACATGCATAAAGTTATAAATATGTCACTTTCTTTTCGTTCTGAAATACACCTTTTGGTTTCACCTTCAAGAATGCACCTTTCTACACACAAATATTTTTTTTTTTTTTTTTTTTGCCTAAACTCAGAAGATATTAACCGGCTGATGGAAGGTACAAGGATTACTGAGAAGGTTCCATGTGACCAAGGTTACTAAATAATAAGGTTGGGCAGTAAGCGGTCTGCTCTGCCATTGGCTGCCCTAGTGACGTCAGCATGGAAGCAAGCGCTCACAAGCAGACGACACAGCATGCCCGTTTGCGTCAAGTTTTTGGCGGAAGATTTTGTTTATACCAGAAATGAGATGTCTAAACAGCTTTTCTACTGCTAAAATATTACAGTTAAAATTGATGAGTTATATTCTTTCGTAGCTTATGCCTCACACATCGGTAAAATGTCGGATCACAACCACACAACTCAAAAAAAAAAAAAAAAAAAAAAACTGTCATCTGTACATGTGCTTTTATTATGATGTTTCTTATTTGGTGACAGCTTTTCCAGAGTTTCCAGAGATTTCTTATGTAGTTCTCGTTTCTTATACCGTTTGGTTCTGTCTTCTGTTGCGGGTGACACATTGACAGTCGCACTACTGCACGGCAAATTGATCGAAGGAGCTGCATCTGGCTTGAGAAATCTTTTTCGGGGCAAATTAAGCAATTCAGACTGTAAATCCCTTAAGTAATTTGTTTCTGCGAAATGGCGAGAACATATTCTTGCGTGCGCAACATTTACACTGTCTTTCCCTCAACATTTCGACAACCATAGTTTTTGTAATGTTTCATTACGCGGGAAACTGTGATACATTACGTCAGTTCCCTTTGTGCTTCAGTTGTAGGAAAAACAGCCCGTTACAGCACAGCCTGGCATTGTAAAAATTAATTTTCTCACTCATTTGTAGATTCTCCAATAAGAATTTCACAGGACGAACCATAAACTATAGAGCTGGCGAACACAATGTTGATTCCGCTGTCCACTATCGCTAACTATTTCAGTTCCGAATCAAATATCAATTACAGCAAAAACCGTTAACACTCCCGAATTCCGAATGTTTCCGCTGTTGACTGAGTACCTCAGAAGAAAGAACTCAATCAAAATACTCCTTCAAACACAAAACAACACAAGAAAAACAATCACACACAATTCGAACTGTGTACTGTTTGACACAGCTGCTTCCACCGTGACGTCATGCGCACAACTGAGAAAACACGTTGCTTTCTGCGCATAGCTTTCTGCGCTCCCCTGCATGTGACTGTGCGCATTCAGTTTTATTTTGTGGTACCACAGATTGACAAAAGATGTCGACACCGTTCTCAAATAAACTCTCTGCTTACGAAAATATGAGGACAACAATCACAGAGAGTAAAATTTAACGAATTTTAATATATTAAGCATTTAGTTAGTATGTCCTTATATGAGGTCACCATCACCGAAAGGGTTAAAGTATATAGTGCTAATCTATGCCTACGCACTGGGAATCCTGAGTTTATGGTCATGGGATCCATTTTGTAGGTTAAAATTTAGTTACTGAAAATTTATTAATCTTTAATTAAGGACTCTTGTTCACTGATGTGGGTGTCAACAGATTCAGAAAAATCAAGCGATCAAAAGTGTATCAAACACATCCCGGAAATTTGCAGTAATGTGGCTATAATTGGCACGGAAAGTTAGACCAGGTGAAACCTTTAATTAGCAATTTTTTCGAACTAACTAAGTTTGGGTTTATGTAAACACTTCACTGAAAAGAGGAAGAATAGCTCTTTAATTTGAAAGTTATCTTTCCTTCCGAATTTATCTCTTAGTTCGTAAGATTTTCTTCTCCATGAGTATTGAAATAACTTTGATTGCCATCATTTCTGATGCAACCAATTACCACATTGTAACCATCGCAACAAACTGAATGATCTTATTGATAACAATCATGCTATGTATTTAATTTAGGGACTTAAACATCGGAATTTTGAAAAGAGTGATAGCAATAATTTTATATAATCCTTAACACATGAAATAGGAGTGCATACAGAGTAGAGTGGTGGCAGTTAGCGTGCTTCGTCACAAAGCGTTCATAGTGTGTGCAGTGATGTAGTGCAAAAATGAATTTTACATTGTAGACAATCTTGTGAAAATTGTGTTCAATCAAAAGAACATCTACGATAGGGACCAACGGAACGAGAGAGTGCAGACAGAGTGTTAAGACACTGATCTCGTACTCGGAAGAATTGTTTGCTACGTCCGACTGCCCTGATTTATCAGTGTTTTTTTAAATAATTTCGGGCAAACGTAAGGCCGGACCGACCAACTGTCCTATCACGGCAAAAACATACGTATTACTCTATGTGTATGTATATTTGAGACATCTATTTTCATTGTATTATGATGACAAATCCTATAACATTGTGAATAAATAAATAAATGTTTCAAGTTAAGATCTTAAGGTCAAAACGACGTCATCTTTAACTAGTTGTCGACAGATTTTTACACTTTTCGTAAATTTCGAATTATGAACTACAAATTATATTAACAGTCAACTGTAAGTAGCCGATTTACGCTGTTATATCTCGTATTCTTGTTCGATGAGGTATAAATACTCTTTCTTTAAATTAACTTCACTTTCAAGAGAAGGAGCATTGGTATATTTACGAAATCATCTTGACTGAAAAACATCGGATTTCTGCTCGAGCGTTCTTCTTGATTCTCGTCAAATCTGTGGCTTTATCTGGGAACCCCAGGATAGGACGTTAGGACAGTTATGTAAACTATGTATGTCTCGGTTATTGTCGTTTCGCTGGCTAACAGTGAGACTGGTTTACACATTTCTCTACTGCTGTCGCTTGCAATCTATCCTTTTCGTTCCAAGAATTTCTTTTCGTCTGGTAGTTTCTTCTAAGCAGATTAAAAATTCAGTATTTTGTCGTTACGTCAGTTCAATCTGTCACATCGAATTCGAACTGGTTTTGTGGTTTGTATTTCCTAATTAGCAAGCATAACGTGTAGGTCACATGCAAGTGCCTTGGAAGCTGCGCTTGACACTTGCCCGGTTCTCCAGTGATGCTGCCGCTGCTTCTCGCGTCCCTGATAAGCTGATATTCATATCGTGACACCTTGTGCTGTATGTCGACACGCTTTACCGAGAAGTGCGGATCGGAAGTTGTGACACTATAGCCAGAGCGGTAGTAATCCACTTCCTTCTCTTGTCAATTCACATACATTCTTAGTAGCGTCGGGTTCTTGGCCACTGCGAAAAGTATCTTGCGCTGTAGGTGGATAGCACCAATACCTCTGAAAAATACTTTTCGAGTCGTTCCAGTTGAGCTGAAATTCGTTGGAGGATTAAAGAACACATCTATCACAGAACACCCAACAGCCGTTTCAGTGGAGAAAAAAGGTAAACAGAAAAAATTAGAGTAGTCTCTTTTCTAATGTTTGGGAAGCACATTGCAGTTTTTTCATTCATTGTGAATGCCACAGCATGGGTGTGAAGTTTGTATGAAAATTTTCGCGTTATATTTCTTTTGCACACAGGCAACAGATACAGTGTTATCTCTTTTTTTTAATGCTTAATGATTTACTTTTAGCCAGAACCGATCATTAAAAATACAGATCGTAAACGGTAAGTGAAGCGTGAATGCATTTAGGGTCCCACCGTTTCGGAAACATTTATTTATTTATTTATTTATTTCATATGGCAAGGTTAGGGCCTCCAGGACAGGTTATGCATCTAGGGTCCCACCGTTTCGGAAACATTTATTTATTTATTTATTTCATATGGCAAGGTTAGGGCCTCCAGGACAGGTTATGCATCTAACGGTGCACTATGATAATAATAACAATAATAATAGTAGTAGTAGTTGTTGTAGTAGTAGTATTTCAGCAACCTCATCATTCCTTTTTTAACATTCTATAAACGCCTACACTTTACATCTAAAAGTAATGTGTGATATGGTCTCCTTTTCACTTTTCCTGCAGCCATCATCCATTCCTAGCTCCTTCAAGACACTTCTGCGACGAGGAACAACCAGAAGTACATATCGAAATTCTAAGGAACGTATGAAAGCTGTATGAAGTATGAGGATCGAAAGTACACCACATCACACTTTACCTCTGAATATAAAACCCTGGAATATTTGAAAAGGCATGATGAGATCACCAAAATAATTCACCACAAGTTGGGACTGCAGTATCAATTAACACAAGACTCTCTTCCATACTACATATACAATGCTCGAACTGTTGTCGAATACAAATTTTCAAAATTTACTGAATCCACAGCATACAAACTGATAACACAGTTCTTTGCGAAACTGCTCAATAACAAACCTCCCTTACAGCTAACTCTGTACGCAACATCCATCATTTGCAAACCGCCTGGAACGAGAACATGACACGGCAGATGAGTTGAAGGTCATTCGAAAACAGAAGCCTATACACATCATCCCTGTGGTAGTACCGGACATCGGTATTGTCCTCAAAGGCAGTTGTGCTGAACACTTACAGAATAGGCACTGGGTCGTTGGAGAAAATAATAAATTTGGTTACAGCTTGTCACTTGAACGTTATCATTAGCACTCATATTTTTATTAGCTAAAAATCACCATAAATGCTCAAAAATATGCTGTTATGACTAAAGCAATACATAAACATCGCATAATAGCATAAAAAATATGACCCAAATATATTAAAATGAGGTAAAATTTCTGTTGTAAAAGAAAGCGGTATGATAATGAACTATTTATTTAAGAATAAAATACACATGGAACGCAAGCTAAGCTAAGGAATTTGATAATTTAGTACGCTCTTTATTAATATCATCAGAACATAGTTAACTTATGGTGTGGTTTCTTGTACGTCGTCATTTTTACATCAACTTATGAACTCTGAGTTGCAATAAACAATAAATTCCTTTTCCAAATTTTTAAATAAAGAAAGATTTCATATTGTCAGCCTTCAAGCCTTGTTGTTGTTGTTGTTCTGGTCTTCAGTCCAAAGTCTGTTTTGATGGAGCTCTCCATGCTACTCTATCCTGTGCAAGCCTCTTCATCTCCGAGTAACTGCTGCAACCTACATCCTTCTGAATCTGCTTACTGTATTCATCTCTTGGTCTCCCTGTACGATTTTTATCCTCCACACTTCCCTCCTGTACCAAATTGGTGACGTGTGGATGCCTCAGAATGTTTCCTACCAAGCGATCCCTTCTTTTAGTCAGGTTGTATCACAAAGTTCTCTTACCCTCAATTTTATTCAGTACCTCCTCATTAGTTACGTAATCGGCCCATCTAATCTTCAGCATGCTTCTGTACCAACACATTTCAAAACCTTCTATTCTCTTCTTGTCAGAATTATTCATTGTCCATGTTTCACTTCCATACATGGCTGCACTCCACACAAATACTTTCGGAAAAGACCTCTGACGCGTAAATCTATGCTCGATGTTAACAAATTTCTCTTCTTCAGTAACGCTCTTCTTGCCATTTCCAGTCTACATTTTATATCCTCTCTACTTCGACCATCATCAATTATTTTGCTTCACAAATAGCAAAACTCACTTACTACTTTAAGTGTCTCATTTCCTAATCTAATTCCCTCAGCATCATCTGATTTAATTTCGCTACTTTCCATTATCCCCGTTTTGCTTTTGTTGGTGTTCATCTTATATCCTCCTTTTAAGATATTGTCCATACCGTTCAATTGCTCTTCCAAGTCGTTTGCTGTCTCTGACAGAACTACATCGTCATCAGCAACCCTCAAAGTTTTTATTTCTTCTCCCTGGACTTTAATTCCTACTCCTAATTTTTCTTTTGTTTCCTGGTTCAAATGGCTCTGAGCACTATGGGACTTAACATCCATGGTGATCAGTCCCCTAGAACTTAGAACATCACACAACAGCCAGTCATCACGAGGCAGAGAAAATCCCTGACCTTTTGTTTCCTGTACTGGTTTACTCAGTATACAGATTGAATATAATCTGGGACAGGCTACAACCCTATTTCACTCACTTCTTAACCACTGCTTCCGTTTCGTCCCAGTCGACTTTTATAACTGCCATCTGGTACCTGCACAAATTGTACATAGCTTTTCACTCCTTGTATTTTAACCCTGCCACCTTTAGAGTTTGAAAGAGTGTTCCAGTCAACATTGTCAAAAGCTTTCTCAAAGTCTACGTAGGTTTGTCTTTCCTTAACTTATCTTCTATATAATTCTGAAAGTTTCGCGCCTGTCAGCACCTGCACTCTTTGGTATTATAATTATTATATTCTTCTTGGAGTCTGAGGATATTTCGCCTGTCCCATACATTTTACTTACGCGATGGAAGAGTTTTGTCTCTCTCAAGGGTATCAGTAGCTCTCACGGAATGTTGTCTACTCCCACGGCTTTGTTTCGACTTAAGTCTCTCAGCGCTTTGTCAAATTCTTTACGCAATACCGTATCTCCCTTCTCATCTTCATCTACGTCCTCCTCCATTTCCACAATATTGGCCTCAAGTTTATCTCCCTTATATAGATCTTCTTTATATTCCTTTCGCCTTTTTGCTTTCCCTTCTTTGGTTAGGACTGGTTTTCCATCTGAGTTCTTGATATTCATACAGGTGGTTCTCTTTTCTTCAAAGGTCTCTCTAATTTTCCTGTAGGCAGTATCTACCTCATACATTCATACATTTGTCCTCTAGTCATCCCTGCTTAATCATTTTGAACTTCCTGTCAATCTCATTTTTTAGACGTTTGTATTCCCTTCCACCTGCTTCATTTATTCAATTTTTTATATTTCCTCTTTCATCTATTATATTCAATGTCTCTTGTGTTACCCAAGGATTCTTACTAGCCCTCGACTTTTTACCTACTAGATCCTCTGCTGCGTTCACTATTTCAACTATCAAAGCTACCCTTTCTTCTCCTACTGTATCCCTTCCCGCTGTTCTTGTCAATTGTTTCCTAGTACTCCCTCTGAAACCCTCTACAACCCCTGGTTCTTTCAGCTTATCCAAATCCCATCTCCTTAAATTCGTGCCAACCAGCCTTGCATTTCGAGAAACGCCTTTTTACTTCAGCTGACAGAATAGACGGACAATATCATTTGAATCTAAATTTAACTGATTAAGAGAGGAACTTTTCACGCAATAAAGTGATAGAAATGGAACACAGTGTTCGTTTTTTCTAAGACTTTTCCCTTTTTTCAAAAACTTCTTTCTCGCTTTCCCACAAAAGCTTCTAGTTTATTCAGCATTTGTTTCACTTGTTCCATCCGCTTCACTAACGGTACTTCTGATTGCCACAAAGCACTTTTGGCAGAAGGAATAAATCCAAAATTTTACTTTCTGTGCGATAGTTTGCTTGAAATTTTAACATTAGACTTTACTTCTTGTGCTTGTCCAATAGGAGTGAATTCACTGCTGTCAAATGGATCAATCATGCTTTCCTCAACGTAGAAGTTCTGGCAGTAATAGTTGCTGGCATCAATCCAGGAACCCATCATGTCACACTGGGAGATGGTAGCAAGGAAATGTCTGGAGCGAACAACTTAAATGCTATAACACGTGAAGCGGCTTTGAAAATACGTTTTTGTCACAACCAATTAATTTTGTCAACATCAATGAATTTACTACGAATCTCTTCTGCAATTCTGAGTAGGGCGTGAGCTTAACAAGTCACATGCGCCCTTTTATTGTATAATTCTTTTAGTGAAGAGGCAATTTTCACGATATAAAGTGCACAATCCGTTACGAAGACTGGTACATTTTTTATTTGTAATCTTTCATCCGATTTGTTGCATCGGTCTGTACGGCATTCATAGATCTGTCTAACAATTTCCAGTTTGTTAGAAACTTTTCGTCTGAATAACCTCTCAAAATTTCCACAATGACATTTGCTATATATCTTCGCACAGAATGTGGTTTCATGAATTGATAGCCATATTTTTTTATTTGCAATCAGTCATCCGACTTGTTGCATCGTTATTTAGTAGTTTCGGATTACATGGTTCTTTCTTAAAGTGGAAGAATCAGGAAAAGATATGCCTGTGTATACTTTTTAAGGATTCACAAAGGTTGGGATGATTCATCTTTCACAAGGGAATGGCAGCACAAAGGAAAGCTGAAAAAAATTTCTTCACAGAATGGTGGATAAGATTGTCAAGATTCGCTGAGGAGGATATGCTGTTTTTTTCTTTTCATTTCTAGTCTATTATGTTTGTGTTTTTCTGTTGCCACATGCTAAACTTAAAATGACTTCTTCTTAGTTACTCTTACGTCGCACAGTTTACAATGTAACATTTCACCAAAAGTAAATATTTCTCACCATACTGAGATACGAAATTCTGTAATTTTACTTGAATACATTGCTTCACTTTTAGACTTTTTTCTGAACTATACTGCACAGACTCCCGACTTCAACAAGAATGGGTTAAACAACTACTTACTCATAGAGTAACAATAGGCTACACAAACTCACTGTTGTGTAAGAATGAAATACAGATTGTGAATCCAAACTAAATAGAGAAATGGGGTAGATATTTGCCATTTTCCAAGAAACAAATGAAATGTGCAATTATGAGAAACGTAATGCACAAGAAAGAAATTGCATAAGAAAAGTTGTGACCACTTACCAAAATATGTTCTACCAGAGAAATGGCCAATATGCGTAAATATGCCTTAACAAATTACAGTAATTCATTCAGCTTTTTCTTTTCTTTGTTTTTGAACACACATAGATAGTGGTTCACTGATGGACAGAAGGAGATCAGTTAGGATGTGGTGAGAGGTAACTTACTCCGATGACAACAGATAATGGTTTAATCTTCTCTTGAATGCAGAATGGTTTCAAGTAAAACACGAGTTACGGGATACTTTGTTCGAGAGTCGCGTGGTTGAAATTAACATGGAGATGCAGAAATATTCAATGTTATGCAAAGATATAGTCAAGATGCTGGACGTATCCGATATGGTACTGCAGTTATGGAATGATTGTGTCTGATATGTTTGATGAGAGGGAATGAGCAGACCAGTAAGAAAGAAAAGAAATTTGTCGGCATTTAAAATCTTTCTTTGATGTAATAAATAATTCAGCGACTGAAGGAACGCAACGACAACTTTGTACTTTCTTATAACGTTAGCACATTCACATTTTATTTATGTATAAATATATATACCTTGGAAATTGGATGGTCACATAGCCACCTAGAACAGAAGTGGGAATTTAAAATGGCCGTGATGAATTTTATGATGTTTTTAGTAACCAGCGAGTCATGTTAGAAGGCGATAAGATTCGTTTTTAGCTTTCCTACCTTTTATGCATTGATTCAATGTAACTCGACATTTCGCCACCGTGTATTATACCCCCTCTCCAGAGAAAGAGGGACAGGTGTAGCATACGTCCGGTATTCTTGCAAGTGAAGTGCTGTTTTGCGCGAAACGTTCAGCAAGTATTAAACACTGATTGGCATTTACGTTCGACAGTACTTACGCATTACTACTTTGGTAGCTTCTATCCACAATATTGCGTGTGAATTTGCGGCTCCTCTAAATAAATGACTAGGCGTTTTTTATTCTATGCTTCGTTACTAACAATTCATCGTAGTATGTTGTCTTCACAGTCAGAGTTTTTGAGAAAAAAATTACGAATTTGAACTGTAAATTCTTCACAGCTGAAAATAAGGAAATCAATCCACGTAAAATCTTTCTTGATTTATTAATGAGTGGCAGTTCTTAAATCACAAAATCGTAACAAATGTTCAAAGAGTCCACTTGCTTCTCGACATCAAACGGCAGCAAAAGTTGGATGACTCGACTGTCTTTTGTATGGAAACGCTTTTGAATACAGCAATGCACTCTTATGTTCACTACCACACATGCTGGTTTAAATAAAAACCATAATCTGACCACGAAATGAATATATTGTCACGGACAAATCGAGCTCACTGCTACGACTCACGTGGCCTATTCGAACCACTCATCCAGAATTAATCGCATTTTGCTACTATATCGTCTACTCTTGTCATCATTTTAGTATTTTAAAACATTCTGTTATGTGTTTAGTTTGTATGTGGGAGAACAGTATCATAGCTGTTGCCAATTTTTTACGATATGAAGAATGAAGTAGTAAAAAAGACGCAAAAGCAATTAAATGAAGGAAAAGTGTCAGCGCTCATGACACATACAGATCGTATTTCATGTGTCTAATAGTACCAGATATTTCACATTTGTTAATATATATATATATATATATATATATATATATATATATATATATATATATATATTTATATTTATATATTTTTTTTTTTTTTTTGTGGCCTTCAGTCCTGAGACTGGCTTGATGCAGCTCTCCATGCTACTCTCTATCCTGTGCAAGCTTCTTCATCTCCCAGTAACTACTGCAGCCTCCATCCTTCTGAATCTGCTTAGTGTATTCATCTCTTGGCCTCCCTCTACGATTTTTACCCTCCACGCTGCCCTCCAATACTAAATTGGTGATCCCTCGATGTCTCAGAACATGTCCTACCAACCGATCCCTTCTTCTAGTCAAGTTGTGCTACAAGCTCCTCTTCTCCCCAATTCTATTCAATACCTCCTCATTAGTTATGTGATCTACCCATCTAATCTTCAGCATTCTTCTGTAGCACCACATTTCGAAAGCTTCTATTCTCTTCTTGTATAAACTATTTATCGTCCGCGTTTCACTTCCATACATGGCTACACTCCATACAACTACTTTCAGAAACGACTTCCTGACATTTAAATCTATACTCGATGTTAACAAATTTCTCTTCTTCAGAAGCGCTTTCCTGGCCATTGCCAGTCTACATTTTATATCCTCTCTACTTCGACCATCATCAGTTATTTTGCTCCCCAAATAGCAAAACTCCTTTACTACTTTAAGTGTCTCATTTCCTAAGCTAATTCCCTCAGCATCACCCGACTTAATTTGACTACATGCCATTAACCGCGTTTTGCTTTTGTTGATGTTCATCTTATATCCTCCTTTCAAGACACTGTCCATTCCGTTCAACTGCTCTTCCAAGTCCTTTGCTGTCTCTGACAGAATTACAATGTCATCGGCGAACCTCAAAGTTTTTATTTCTTCTCCATGGATTTTAATACCTACTCCGAACTTTTCTTATGTTTCCTTTACAGCTTGCTCAATTTACAGATTGAATAACATAGGGGATAGGCTACAACCCTGTCTCACTCCCTTCCCAACCACTGCTTCCCTTTCATACCCCTCGACTCTTATAACTGCCATCTGCTTTCTGTACAAATTGTAAACAGCCTTTCGCTCCCTGTATTTTACCCCTGCCACCTTCAGAATTTGAAAGAGAGTATTCTAATCAACATTGTCAAAAGCTTCCTCTAAGTCTACAAATGCTAGAAACGTAGGTTTGCCTTTCCTTAATCTTTCTACTAAGATTAGTCGTTAGGTCAGTATTGCCTCATGTGTTCCAACATTTCTATGGAATTCAAACTGGTCTTCCCCGAGGTCGGCTTCTACCAGTTTTTCCATTCGTCTGTAAGAATTTGCGTTAGTATTTTGCAGCTGTGACTTATTAAATTGATAGTGCGGTAATTTTCACATCTGTCAATACATGCGTTCCTTGGGATTGGAATTATTATATTCTTCTTGAAGTCTGAGGGTATGTAGCCGGTCTCATACATCTTGCTCACTAGATGGTAGAGTTTTGTCAGGACTGGCTCTCCCAAGGCTGTCAGTAGTTCTAATGGAATGTTGTCTACTCTGGGGGCCTTGTTTCGACTTAGATCTTTCAGTGCTCTGTCAAACTCTTCACGCAGTATCATATCTCCCATTTCATCTTCATCTACATCCTCTTACATTTCCATAATATTGTCCTCAAGTACATCGCCCTTGTATAGACCCTCTATACACTCCTTCCACCTTTCTGCTTTCCCTTCTTTGCTTAGAACTAGGTTTCCATCTGAGCTCTTGATATTCATGCAAATGGTTCTCCTTTCTCCAAAGGTCTCTAATTTTCCTGTAAGCAGTATCTATCTTACCCCTAGTGAGATAAGCCTCTACATCCTTACATTTGTCCTCTAGCCATCCCTGCTTATCCATTTTGCACTTCCTTTCGATCTCATCTTTGAGACGTTTGTATTTTTTTTTTTGCCTGCTTCATTTACTGCATTTTTATATTTTCTCCTTTCATCAATTAAATTCAATATTTCTTCTGTTATCCAAGCGTTTCTACAAGCTCTCGTCTTTTTACCTATCTGATCCTCTGCTGCCTTCACTATGTCATCCCTCAAAGCTACCCATCCTTCTTCTTCTGTATTTCTTTCCCCCATTCCTGTCAGTTGTTCCCTTATGCTCTCCCTGAAACCCTGTACAACCTCTGGTTCTTTAGTTTATCCAGGTCCCATCTCCTTAAATTCCCACCTTTTTGCAGTTTCTTCAGTTTTGATCTACAGTTCATGGCCAATAGACTGTGGTCAGAGTCCACATCTGTCCCTGGAAATGTCTTACAATTTAATACTTGGTTCCTAAATCTCTGTCTTACCATTATATAATCTATCTGATACCTTTTAGTATCTCCAGGATTCTTCCAGGTATACAACCTTCTTTTATGATTCTTGGACCAAGTGTTAGCTATGATTAAGTCATGCTCTGTGCAAAATTCCACAAGGCGGCTTCCTCTTTCATTTCTTCCCCCCAATCCATATTTACCTACTATGTTTCCTTCTCTCCCTTTTCCTACTGACGAATTCCAGTCACCCATGACTATTAAATTTTCGTCTCCCTTCACTACCTGAATAATTTCTTTTATCTCGTCATACATTTCATCTATTTCTTCATCATCTGCAGAGCTAGTTGGCATATAAACTTGTACTACTGTAGTAGGCATGGGCTTTGTGTCTATCTTGGCCACAATAATGCGTTCACTATGCTGTTTGTAGTAGCTAACCCGCACTCCTATTTTTTTATTCATTATTAAACCTACTCCTGCATTACCCCTATTTGATTTTGTATTTATAACCCTGTAATCAGCTGACCAAAAGTCTTGTTCCTCCTGCCACCAAACTTCACTAATCCCCACTATATCTAACTTTAACCTATCCATTTCCCTTTTTAAATTTTCTAACCTACCTGCCCGATTAAGGGATCTGACATTCCACGCTCCGATCCGTAGAACGCCAGTTTTCTTTCTCCTGATAACGACGTCCTCTTGAGTAGTCCCCGCCCGGAGATCCGAATGGGGGACAATTATACCTCCAGAATATTTTACCCAATAGGACGCCATCATCATTTAATCATACAGTAAAGCTGCATACCCTCGGGAGAAATTACGGCTGTAGTTTCCCCTTTTCTGATTCTTGTGCTGCCAACCGTATCTGAATTCGAACACATGTACGGCAGTCACTATGTTCGTGCTAGTACCCAAAGGAAGTCGATCACGTTCACAAATGTAGCCGAATTCTGTAGTAGTCATGCTAATAAAATTAAACCAATCGATTTGACTTATTTTAGAGGTTCCGTATAACAGGGCAAAAACAATGAAGCAGAATACTTTATGCAAGTGTCTTTTAGATTTCAGTATTGTAGGGACCCCATGAATTCCCGATTTCCCAAACAAAGGACAATGGACGAACGAAACCAAAATATCTGATTAATTCCTCGGGTAGTGCATCAGTAAAAAGTCAGTGTATTAAGAAAAGTTCAGAGCATAATTTTGAGCAGAAAGGAGGAGATTCATAATACCATCTGAGTACAGTTCCAGTTTTAAAAAATGTTGACACGCGAAACAATGTATTTGGTCATTATCTTCCAGTCTTTTTTTAAAAAAAAGTCTGTCACGGATTCACAGCTTAACGTTGAGTAGATGACACGCAAACCTAATTGTACCCATTGAAACTTTGGAAAGAAGATATATAAAATGATCATTTCCATTGCATATGAAAACAGGAACCTTGTGTATGTTATTCCTCTACTTTTTAATTCGAAAAAAGCATTTTCTATACTATGATGCCAATATTTTATACAAACAGTAGAAAGTTCTTCATATTGGCGTAAAATACTGTTTTCATATAATTGTGCATTTAATTTCCTTTCGAATATACAACAAATAATATAGGTTAGTTAGCTTACGGTTTCTGTTACTTTACTGAGAAAATAGTTCATCATTAGATCGAATATTACAAGTTTTTCATCATCTAATCTAAACTCTAGTATGGAACATACATTCTTTCTGTTTAGATATAATGGCAGAGTCTTATGGTGAAGGAGGTGAATGTGGACCATCCACAACCAAAGAAAGCAAAATCCGGATAAGTGCGAGTATGACTTGGGGATCATGGGTTTCTTACAAATTTAACTGTGTATATAGATAGTTCATCCATCCCAGGAATCGTATAATCTCGACGGTTTTTGCCTGTTATCGATATATTGATACAGGCAAGACATACACTACCCATTCCTGAGAATATACAAAATTAGCAACAGATCTGAAATATAGTTACACAGCAAAGTGTAAGATGTATGACTACACAATAAAAGCACATATTTTGAGTGCTGATAATTAAGGGAAAGTCTGAAATATACAAAAGTTGATAGCACTTTGTATGAAAAAAGCAAAACAATCAACTTTTTTTTTAAATATAGAAAGTATAACAATAATAGAAACCCTAATCAGAGAGGACCTTCTCACTGTACAATTTCAGTAATGGATCAATGACGCTGCACAACACACTTTTTGCCCTTTGCATAAAAATAGATGATTATGACTGGTTTTCGTATGCTGAATTCAGATTTGTTTCTAGTTCTTCTCCATCACATACAGTTTCTTATGGATTTCAGTTTTTTTCTGTTATGGAAATATAATTTAATTTAACTGAAATAAGTTTCAGTTTGCATACAATAAGGAAACTTTTTCTCTATTTGTATTCTGATCTCTGTGTTTGTGCATGTTGTGTTAGCTACAAGTCACAATTCTGCACGAGTATAATGCACCAAAATTGTAGTGTGCATACTGACGTATTGAAACAGAGAAAAGAGCTGTGCCTGAATCCAAAGGCGAACTGATTCTTAAAGCTTTAAACATGGCTGCGTTGTCAGCGACCGTTACAAGATAAAATTAAAACAACTGCAGCCCTCAGTCGCAAAAATGAAGTCTTTTTGGCCTATGTTTCGGCCACTTCAAAGAGTGCCTTCATCAGAAATAAAACATTTAAAACTGGCATGTCACATATAAAATAAATATGAAGCGATAACGCTTTAGTCACAAAATACTAAAATAGAAAGCATAGAGGCAGGCGATTAAGGGGTGCATCACATATCGAGCTGCTGTAGCATCAGGCTGAGGCGCCAGCGTTAGCAATTGCAGGAAGGTGAACGTTATTCCGAAAGTACGATCTAGTAGCCGCAAATAAAACCGGCTACTTAACATTCCAAATATAGACAGGTGAAATGTGTAATACATGAAGCAAGAGGCAATATTTTAACTGACAGCAGCAGACATGGAAACAATTTGTCTACATGTGAGCTTAGAAGTACAGTTTAAAGGCTGAAAAACCCCATTACAGAATTACAAAGCGAGCTGAATAACTCAGCGAATAGAAAAACGCTATGGGAAATCCATTAGCTGGTATCCTTGCTGACATTTTCATTAACTCTGTAGAAGAAACGTTCAACTGTTTCTCAGCTACAGCGCTAGCCATTCTTTCCTGTTTCAGATATGTCGATGATATTCTAGTCATGTACAAAGGACCTGTTGATGGCATTGACCGTATTTTCAATTTATTCAATGAACTTCACAAGAAAATATTCTTCACCAGCGAATTCGGAAGCGAGGCCCGTCAATTGAATTTTCTTGATTTGACACTTACAGCAGAAGAAAATAAAATCTCATTTAATGTTTTTCGCAAAGAAACAAACACCGATCAGATCGTACCTGCGTCTTCTACGCACCCACAATCTCCTAAGAACGCTTTCTTTTACTCTGCTACTTCTAGTCCACTCTCGAAAGAAAAATTCGAGGAAGAAATTAATATAATCAAAACGATAGCAGTTAATAACGAATACGAACCTGCCATAGTCGATAACATTTTTAAAAAGAAAACTGTAAAAAGGGTTACTACACTGGGCACCTCTATCTTTGAGTCCAGCCTAAAGAAGAAGTTTATTTCTATTCCTTTCTTGGGGCCCATTTCATATCAGCTCCAACGCTTTCTTCGTAATAAATACAACTGTAATGTCGCCTTTTCAACCAATAATAATTTGAAAAAAAAATTTATTCATAATTTTAAATCTACCCGTTCCCTCCTGAAAAACTCTGGTGTCTGTAAGATTTTTGCGACACCTGCTCTTCTTACTACATAGGATGTGACTTTACAGTCAGATACAAAGAATACCTTTTAAGAAAAAATTGTACTTACACCCAAAATTCGTCATTTGCTGACCACCTGATTACAGGTCACGCGCCTAAAGCTGTTCACGATTTCAACATTTTGCACACTGAGAGGAAAGGGCGTAGATTAGATGTTTTCGAAGAATTAGAAATTTTTAAACATCTTCCTCCAAATGATGGCCTCATTATTAATGAGCATCTACAATTACGTAATAAAAGCTTCTTCAACGGTCTAAACCCGTTACTTGATATTTGATTTCGTGTTCCCTCGTGCAGTTACCGAAATATTTCTTCTATGTAAGTCGATTCATAACTGTTTGTTCATTAAATGGTTTATATTAACTACGTTACATGTTATGCCGTTTTTCTGTTCGCTGAGTTATTCAGCTCCCTTTGTAATTCTGTAATGGCGTTTTTCAGTCTTTAAACTGTACTTCTAATATCTTCCGTGGACAAATTGTTACCATATCTGCTGCTGTCAGATAAAATATTGCCTCGTACTTCATGTATTACACATTTCACCGGTCTATATTTGGAATTTTAAGTAGCCAGTTTGTGTTTGCGGCTACTAGATAGCACTTATGATATTTGTATGTATGTATGCAATGAACTGGGGATCTAGAAACGGCGGAGAGGCTCCGTCCCCGCAATAGCCCTCAGTGGTATATAACCCTACAACAGGCTACAGCAGTCTACTCACCCCACAGCCGCCCCAAATCGAACCTAGGATTGCTGTTCGGTTCGGCCCCCAGTGGAACCATCCCCCCCCCCCCCCCCTTTCCCCGGGAACGTCTTATTCCAGACGAGTGAAACCCCTGTTTGCGTGCTAGAGTAATTCATCTGCATCTACATCTACATCATTATCCGCAAGCCACCTAATAGTGTGTGGCGGAGGGTACTTTCGGTACCACTATCGGATCCCTCCAACCCTGTTCCACTCGCGAATATTGCGTGGGAAGAATGAGTTTTCAGATTTTCTTGATGCAAATAGTAAAAATCCATCCAACGTTAGAAAGTACTGCATGTAAATGAAGCCAAGCTACATCAACTCCTGGAGTTAGTGTTTCAGTAGAGATTCTACTTTTCCTTTAAAAAATTAAAAACGACTTGTTTCGCATTTGCGCATTTTCTTCAGTACTGTATACAATACATCCCATTCGATTCTGAGGATACTAACTGGGGCACAAAAATGATTTATTTCGTATATCACAGCTTGTTGTAGAAGAGTACTCCTTTCGATGTTGATCACAGTTACTGTGATACTTAATTTGCTAGTACTCTGCAACATATAATTTGCATTCAAAAATGTGGTCGCTGGCTTATTTACGTTTGGTTCAATTTAGATGACATACCGCTGTGAACTAAATGTAGCTAACATATTGAAATTACTTTAAAGTGGAAGGAAAGCCACATCTCGTTACAGTAAAGAGAAATTAGGAGTGTTTGAAGGCGTTGCAGGCTGGCACTACGTACAAGTAGGCTGCAGCTCGGTCGTGAACAGTACGTGCAAGTAGATGCTCGTTTCTCAAATTAGTGATTGCAAATTATTATTGTACTCACCGTTGGAAGAAAATGATGATGAGGAAGACATTCCACATCAGCAGTTACATAATGGAAAAGCTGAAACACATCTCATACTTAGGACTTAGCTTGACATACGTTTTTTTGCGACACGTATCAATCGTCTCTTATTAAACAAAAATGGCTCATATTACATAATATGGAGTGAAATCATAGGTCTGGCTCTAATTCAAGACATTTACATAAATTATATTCTAACGCAGCCTGCTGTATTCATTTAAAGTAATACCAATATTAATTCGGAATAAATTCGCTGAGTGCGAATATCTTGGTATTAACCTGTGGCTGGGCTGGGACTCGAACCCGGATTTCCCTCTTATTGCGAGTGGTCGCCTTAACCACTTCAGGTATCAGTGCACGCGAGTATTCCGAATTAATTTTGGATGGCTGCCAATCGTCATTAATAACTATTCATCCAGACATGCAAGTAAATGATACCTACGTATTACTTTCGGGTTGAAAATACGAATGAAAATTCCAGCATTGGTGCAAACACTGAAACTCTTGGACCTGTTTCTATTGAAGTGAATTTGAATTATCGAGTTAAAGACCCAGAAAAGAAAAAATAAGAAGTAAAATAAAATTGCTGCAAGGAAAAATACCAATATTTAAAAAGCAAAGTAGTTTCACTGTCGTATGAAGCTAAAAGCAGCGGCTGTTCAAAGCTTACTCTAGTGAAGAGTAGCTAATAAATTTAAACGCTTATGTGACAAGTTTTAACTAAAGATATATCACAACTTGTTTCATTAGCGTTTCCTTTCGTAAAAGTTTTCATTTAGTCATTCATTATTTCCGTTTAAGTAAGAATGTTCATTTCAAGGCACAGTAATTAGCAGCTATCGCTTCATCATCATTCATCCCCATTACGGTTGGGGGAAGACAATGGTTAACCACCTCCGCTAGGACCTTGCCCAGTACAGCGGTCTCCCGCATCGTCCCCTACGCTCTGTCAAGGAGTATGGGACTTCATCATCATCATCATCATCAACATCGTTTAGCACTCACTCGATTTCAATATGGCGTCGACTGCAACGATTGCCTGCAAACAAATCAAAGGAGTCGCCCTCTGGTTTCGTTCTGTATTCTGTAGGGTTAGCAGATTTCGGAATTCCAAAAAGAGGACATTTTCTATATTTTAGGATGAAAAAGAGGGCACTTTCTATTACTTAAATTTATTGAATAAGAAACAAAAAATAAAAACATTACACACATCTCAAACATCTCCAACAGTTTATAATTCATGGTTTTTTTTACTGAATCTTTTTTAAAAGTTTCTTATAAGTGGCTTGATTTTTCAGATATATCGTGGACTTATGTGGAAGAATCAATCAAAATTTTGTTGAATTAAAATAGTCAAACTGCCGATGAAAAATGCTTTGATTAGTTTTCAAATAAAAAAAAATTGATAGCCACATATGATGGAAAATCAGCATGGGAAAATCAACATGGTACATAACATCCTTCACCTTCGAAGCATAATAGTCATTTTCCATTTGAAATAATCTTTCTTTCAACTGAAACATACAAATTTTTCATTTTTGCTGTGTTGAAAACCACGAAGGGAATGTAGAACATTTGTGACATCTGCAAGAGAGTTTTCTTCCTTTTTTAAGTTACCAATATCATTATGATCAATGCCAAATAAAGACTGAATAAGTCATAGATATATCTCATTGATTGGATCCATAAATCCTTAAGGGCTACCGGAGGTTTGTTTTGTGACAGAAACATCTCTGTAAGTCTCTGAATAGCTGGAAATAGTGACAGTCATCGAGTCTTTCTATGGCTGAGAAGTTGTTGGTACTCTGTTTCGACAAAAAAATCACAAAATTTCTTTAGAAACTCAACACGGACAGTATATATTGAAAAATGGTTATATATTTTCATTAATAATCCTTCTAAACCTATTTCAAGGAGGTCAGTTCCGTGCTGAATGCAGTTAAGGACACGAACCGGGCACCCCACTCCAACCAATACCTTGTTAAGTACTCTCTTAATTGTAGAAAATACGTTATTTAATAGCCGGCCGGAGTGACCGTGCGGTTCTAGGCGCTACAGTCTGGAACCGGGCGATCGCTACAGTCGCAGGTTCGAATCCTGCCTCGGGCATGGATGTGTGTGATGTCTGTAGGTTAGTTAGGTTTAATTAGTTCTAAGTTCTAGGCGACTGATGACCACAGATGTTGAGTCCCATAGTGCTCAGAGCCATTTGAACCATTTTGAACGTTATTTAATATCACCGAACATTGTGTTGCAATTATCAGCACCAAACGCTACACATTTACCCTTAATTTTAAACTCTTTAAGCAAATCAGCGAAACACGTTAAAATAGTTTCATTTGGTCTACTTTCAATATTAAGAAGTTTAATTTGCAGTGCTCCAATTCTGTAATCAAAGTAATGATCTTTAATGGGGATTATTTTAATGTTCCCATGGTTGCTAGCATGTATCGAGGCACCAACAAAAGGAATGTACTCCAGATATTTCATGATGCATTCTACTGAATGAGGTACTAGAACTGAATTCACTATTGCTTCAGTTTTGGTACGTCCACACAAAATTTCTTACGATATGGGCGAATCATGGAAAACAGTCCACTGGTACAGTTCATAGATTTATAACACAGTGTGGTCAGCAAGAATTCCTTCAAAATGGTTCAAATGGCTGTGAGCACTATGGGACTCAACTGCTGAGGTCATTAGTCCCCTAGAACTTAGAACTAGTTAAACCTAAGGACATCACACACATCCATGCCCGAGGCAGGATTCGAACCTGCGACCGTAGCGGTCTCGCGGTTCCAGACTGCGGCGCCAGAACCGCGCGGCCACTTCGGCCGGCAGAATTCCTTCAGCTGCACTTTTTCGTCCAGTATAGCGCAGGGTTCTGTAAAAAAATTACTCGCTTTGCATCACTTACTTGCATTTCTAACACATTTCATATGTTTTTTTCTGTTTTCATGTGCGCTTCCAGATCGCTGGCGCCATGATTTGCTATAGATACGTAGGGCCCTGGGCAACAAACCATACATTTCGCTTCCAATTGGAAGTCTTCCAGGACGAAAGCTTGGTTATTATTCTTGGAGTTTATCGGCAAATGCAGACTTCCTCTTTGACATGGTGAGAAATTATCTTAAACAAAAGTGAAATCGAGAATGATCAAAACGCACTGTTCAGTTACCGCATGAAAAAGTCTTCACTTACAAAACTGAACTATATTTATGTGCCGTAAGATATATTTTGAAAATCACGGAACTTACCCAATAAGATGAATACGGAGTACGGAAAGTAAGGATGCCGCTGTATGATCCCCAAGTTCACTAAAAAGACGTGTATAACACAAAAACAAAAAGCACGTAAACATCATAGCTATCTTTTGACCATAGATACTTCCTATGGTCGAAGCAGCTATCTCTAAGCTAAAAAGATAGGAACATGATTTGTACGCAATATAAATCGATCTTTTCTGTTTTCTGAGTGTAACAGATCGATTTTAAGCTAATATCAAATGCTGTAATTTAATGACCAGAATAAAAAGTGCACAAATTGTTGACAATACGAGATGAAAACAGAAATCAAAAGATCTTCGTTTCCAAAATTCAAAATGGCAGATGTTAGTAAAAATCACAAAAATGTATGTGGACGCTGCATTAAACGTCGAAAACGAGGACATCTGGTAAACCTAGTGTTCTGTCCATTTTGTGATCCTGCCTTGTGCTGCCACTTGGTGAATTTTCATGCAATTTCGAAGAAAGACCTGTTTCTCCATTGCAATGGCAGTTACTACTGAAACGTCCCCTTAGAAAAATTAATGAATTACTGTGCTGATGAACTTCTTACATTATTTGATTTTCAAACAGCTGAGCAGAACTGAACATACTCAGCCATTTCGCTCTTTCCCTATTCTGATCAACACTAAACTGACACACAATATTTTTAGCGCAACGCAATCTGACTTTTAATAATCACTACAAAAGAATGGCCCTGACTAACAATAACCTATATCTTTCACAAATCACTTATCTCATAAAAATCTTCGTTACTCAAACTACTGCAATACAGCGAGCGCCAATACTGCCAGCTAAATAAAAGATTCAAACTACTGAAGGCACTGACTACTGATAGGCATAGTTAGCAAATGAAAGATTTTGATAGAGAACAAACAATGTATTTACCTTAATAGTGTTCAAAAGTCATAATATCTATATCAGTCCATGATATCCAATATTACAAATTTACTGTCTCTGTCCAGATCATCCGCTCTCAAAATTACGCCATCTCACTCCCCACATCCACCACTGCTGGCGGCTCACCTCCAACTGCGCAACGCTACGCGCTGTTAACCGCCTACTGCCCAAGACTACAACAGCAAATTCCAACAATGCCACCCAGCCACAGACTGCACACAGCACAGCCAGTGATTTTCATACAGAGAGCTAGGTGGCGGTGGCGTTACCAATATAAGAACCTAAACAGCCTACTTACACTACTGTATTTTATGTTATGCTTATATGAAATTTGTGATGTATGAGAATATTCTGTCAGAAACTTCTGTACAAAATATCTAGATAATGTGTAAATACTTCCAATATGTTTTTTGCGTATATTGGTTTATACAGAGTGAAAAATCAAAGGCATAATATTTTTTCTGTAATTAAGATGGCATACGAGTTGCATTTTGGCAGCAGAGCCGGGCACCAATACAGGACTTTTGCTCCTCATCTTTGCTGCGGCACATGTGTAAGTAACTTCACAAGTGGCTGCAGCGTTTTGCGAGTATTAGTATCTTTATGGTGTCAAAACTGTGCAGCAAACAGAAATTTCATAACAATGACTGCCATTTTTGCTTGACCAAAGTGAAAGGATATTTTGCAGAATCAAAACACGCTAGCCACTATCCAAGCCTGCCCTCAGTCGTGCGGCCGGTTCCTCACGATGCTTCTTCGCCTCCTAAGCCACCAGGTGGTAGCACCATTGATGAACAACGTATGGAGAAGCTATCCGACAGCAGTGGTAATGAAACAGCGGCTCAACCCGTGTTGGTCCGGATCCGGAATATTTGTGTATTACAATCAATATCACCTCAATGCATTACCCAGGCAGAACTTAACCACCTCTGTAGGAACCTGCATAAGTCACAAGCACAATCTGAGTTACTGGCTACGTGACTGCAAGGATGAAATTGCTCGCTCAATGTATTGAACTGATGTCATGTGGGGGCGTCAATTTCAAACCTTTTTTTCTGTCTCCAATGAGTATGTGTGCTGTGGTGACAGCAGTGGTTTATTTGAACACTGCTTTATGCTTACAACTCTGAAGAATGGAGACTCTCTACTAAACCCTCGAAATCAAATTTAAAGGCAGTTCTCCTTCACAATGGTATAAATATCCCACAGTTCGAGTCAGATACTCAGTTAGGAAGAAAGAGACTTATGGAACTATGTGAGATTATCTCAGCTACTTACTATATGATCTGTATAACTGGCAACTGCATGCAGATCTGAAACCAACAAGGCTATTGACTGATGTGCAACAAGGTTACACGAAGTACTGTCATTTTCTGTGCGAGTGGGATAGTCGCAACAAGAAACAACATAACTATATTTTGACTAAAGTTCAGTCTTGATCACATCATGTATGTTTTAATGATATAGGTAACCGGTTTCGGTTCTTTCTACAAAACCATCATCAGACCTGTGGATAAATTTTATGAAATACTAGATACCAATCTTTAAATAAAATGAAAGTGTCTAATGATGTCAGAATTTAACAAGATAAAATAAAATTAATTATACCCATGGCTCCCTTAGGATGTTAGGCGGAGCTCTCCTCGCTGCTACGCAGTCAACTGATGGTTATGAGTTTTTTTTTTTTCTTTGTTGTGATTTCATGCCCCTGCCCCATACGGGCAGGGGAGGGCTGTCAGCAGCACAATCCGCCGCTCTTCAGCCGAGTGAATGACAACGAAAACAAGAATAAAATAATACATTCATAAGGAGGTAAAAAAGGGGAACATAAAACAGAGTAAGGGGAGAAAATGGAGGTAAAAATACACTGACATGTAGAAGTTCATTGGGGACAGTTAAAAAAGTCACCAGAAAGTTAAAAAACACAGTTGGCGATTCGTAAAACACAAAAGACACTGGATGCGCATGCACAGGTTAAAAGTTGGCCACAGTATTAAAAACACTCGGAAACAACACACTTAAAACCCACTTGGAGCACACACGACGAAGAATAAAACTACCAGGCGGGACCTGCCGAGGGAAAGGTCAGAGAGGATGGAAAAGGAGGGGAGAGCATGGGGCAGCTGGGGAAGCGGCGGGATGAAGAGAGGAGGGGCAACCGTGGGTTCACGAAGAGGCAGGAGACACATGGGGCAGGAGAGGAAAAGGGAAGACAGGGCAGGAGGGAGCGCAGAGACACTGAAAGAAGGCACAAGAGATGGACGGGGAGTAGGAGGGGAAATCCGCTCAGAAGGAGGGAGGGGGAGGAGAGGGAGCCCTGAGGAGGAGGCAGGAAGAGGGGGTTAGAGTTGGTAGGAAGGGTAGATGTCAGGGCGAAGCTCATCATCCGGGAGTGGTAGACGGTGGAAGTTGTGTTGGGAAAGGAGGGTGTGGAGATGGAGAGAGGGAGGGACACAACGGTAAAGGTGCGGCAACTGGTTGGGAGTGGAGAGGAAGGGAGACACCAGGGGGTGAGGGGGATCAAGGCGGCGGACAATATATAGTGTGCGGATGTGTTCAAGGAAAAGGAGAAGGTGGGGGAAGGGGATGAGGTCATAGAGGATGCGCGTGGGGGACGGAAGGCGGATGCGGAAGGCGAGGCGGAGTGCATGGCGTTCGAGGATTTGGAGGGCTTTATAGAACCGGGGAGGGGCGGAAATCCAAGCGATGCTGGCATAACAAAGGATGGGGCGGATCATGGATTTGTAGGTGTGAAGGATGGTGGAAGGATGCAGACCCCACGTCCGGCCGGACAGGAGTTTCAGGAGGTGGAGGCGGTTGTGAGCCTATGGGTATGAGTGCTGAGCACGAGCTTAAATATGCAGAGGCTCCGCCTACTTCCCGTCACACTACTTCACAACTGCCAATCAGCGTTCATAATATGACGCCATCGTCAAAGTATAAAAGTAGGAAATACACTAATAACATAAAGTTGATTCATTTAAATGTCTGATTAACAGATAGTTAGTAAGTCTACAGCTTATTTATATTTTGGATAAAAACAGTGAACTACGATGTGTAATAGTTGTGCCCTCTATGGGCAACCTTAATACTATTACAGTGCCAGTTACATCAAAGATGTGAACGTCCTTGGCGTTGTGATATATATCGATTATACCGAGTCGCCTACATCACAATTGCATCTTTGTTGGATGCTGCAGACTCGTCTTATTTTAACTGTAGTTTTTATAGCAATACTCTTTATAGCAGTAGGGTAGCAGCCAAGAGTACGTTCCACATTATGTATATCTGAATAACTGATGAGACTGCTGATTAAATTTTTTAAAATCATCGATCTAATAGTTTTTATAATAATCAATGTCAATTTAATAAATTTTTTTTATGTTGTGCAGCATATTTTACATACATTGCTTTGGCCATGGGTACAACTAATCTTATATTTTTAAAAAACAAAGGAGTAGATGCTTTTATTATAAAATTTCGTCAAAAAGGTCGTAATAATATTTTTCGCGAAAATCTAATTGTTCATTGAGCAGCATTGATGATTTGGTTTTCAAATGAGCTTATATCTCGATTTCTTCTAGGATATTCATAAGTAAGCCTTTATTTGCATAATGAAGAACTTGTAAATTCTGTTGTACTGTCCCCTCAGCATGATTATTGAATACTATATGATGGCCAAATACAGACTTTGTTCGTGATGTACCCGACGTATGTTCTTTGTACCTTACTGCAAAATTTCGACCAGTTTGGACGATATATATTTTCTCACAGTCTCTACATTGGATCTTGTACACTCCTGATCTGGTAGATTTTCCATTATCTTTACTTACGGTATGTCTTAATTTTTGTTGTAAAGTATTGTCAGTTGTAAATGCTATTGTTATTCCAGAATTTTTGAATAAATTAGTAATTCTATCTGATATGTTTCCCATATATGTCATCTTCATATATTTTTGGATTACCTATTAGTGGAGTACTTTGTGATTGTTGTACTTTATTAAAAATGATATCTACCTGTCGTGTGTCGAAAGAGTTGGTTTTTGCAATTTGTTTTAAGATGGTCATTTCCTTTTTGATCTCATTAGCTTCTAGCGGTAATTTTAGTATTCGGTGTATCATAGACTTAAAAAATGCTTTTTTATACTTGTCAGGATGACATGATGTGGCATTAATAATAACATCAGTGGTTGTAGGTCTCCTTTATATGGTGAATGAATGTTTCCCATTGTTATTAGTTATAGTGAGTTCTAGGTAGTTAATAGATTTTCGATTTTCATGCTCAACTGTAAATTGTAACTTCGGATGCATAGAGTTTAATTTTATAGCAAGTTTCTCAATTTCATCTTTTGAGCCATTATAAAGCAATAATGTATCGTCTACATATCGCTTGTAATATATGATTTTATTTGCGATATCAGGGTTAATTTGCAGGAATTGCATCTCAATGTGGTTCACGAAAATGTCTGCAACTGTCCCAGCCAAAGAATTTCCCATTGCTAAGCCATCTTTCTGACAATAGATTTTAGTATTAAAAGAGAAATAATTGTAATCTAAAGTGCATTCAAGCAGTTTTATAAATTCGATTATTTCGTCTTGAGTCATATTTTTGTATTGTATTAAGTTATCCCTAATTATATTAATCGTCTCATTAATGGGTATATTTGTATATAAATTTTTAATATCTAATGAGGCGAAACTTGCACTAGTTGGAATGTTTATATTGGCAAAACTGTTACAAGCCGACCACGGGGAAGATCAATTTGGATTCCGGAGTACTGTAGGAAAATGAGAGACTGTACCGATCCTACGACTTCTAATAGAAGATAGGTTAAGGAAATGCAAACCTACGCATACTTAGAGAAAGCCTTTGATGATGTTGACTGAAACACTCTCTTTCAAATTTTAAAGGTGACAGGGGTAAAGTACATGGAGCGAAAATCTATACAATTTGTACAAGTACCAGATGGTTGTTATAAGAGTAGAGGGGCACGAAAGGGAAGTAGTTTTTGAGAAGGGAGTGAGATAGGGTTGTAGCCTGTCCCAGATGTTATTCAAATGGTTGAAATGGCTCTGAGGATTATGGGACTTAACTTCTGAGGTCATTAGTCCCCTAGAATTTAGAAATACTTAAACCTAACTCGCCTAAGGACATCACAAACATCCATGCCCGAAGCAGGATTCGAACCTGCGACCGTAGCGATCGCGGGGCTCCAGACTGTAGCGCCTAGAACCGCTCGGCCAGACAGGCCGGCCCAGATGTTATTCAATCTGTATATTGAGCAAAAAGTAAAGGAAACAAAAGAAAAATTTGGAGTAGGAATTAACGTCCAGGGAGAATAAATAAAAACTTTGAGATTTGACGGTGACATTGTAATTCTGTCAGAGACAGCAAAGGACTAGCAAGAGCAGTTGAACGGAATGGACAGTGTCTTGAAAGCAGGATTTAAGATGAACATCAACAAAAAGACAACGAGGATAGTGGAATGCAGTTGAATTAAATCAGATGATGCTGAGTGAATTAGATTTGCAAACGAGGCACTTAAAGTAGGAGATGAATATTGCTGTTTGAGAAGCAAAATAACTGACGATGGTCGAAGTAGGGAGGATATAAAAAATAGACTGGAAATGGCAAGAATAGCGTTTCTAAAGAAGAGAAAACTGTTAACATCGAGAGTAGATATAAGGGTTAGTACAGACGAGATGAGAATAGAAGCTTTTGAAATGTGATGCTGCAGAAGAATGCTGAGATTAGATGGCTAGATCAGCAACCAGTGAGGAAGTACTGAATATAATTGGGTAGAAGAGATATTTGTGGTACAACCTGACTTGAAGAAGGAATCGGTTGTGTAGGACAAATTATGAGGCATCAAGGGCGCCCCAGTTAATTACTGAAGAGAAGTGTTGGGGGTAAAAATGGTAGAGGTAGACCAAGAGTAAGCAGATACAGAAGGATGTAGGCTGCAGTAATTATTCGGAGGTGAAGATGCTTGCACAGGATAGAGTAGCATGGAGAGCTGCATCAAACCAGTCTCTGGACTGAAGACCATAACAACAACACTCACAGAGGTCCAGTGTGAGCTGTAATTATCGCATGGCAACGAAACTTCGTAGATATTCTAATGCGTTAATGCAAAACCGACTTACACTGGAAAAAATTAGTTCCAATTTTGGGCACCAGTTGCAAATCTGGCTCTTTAATTGCAAGAAACAGGTATAGAAATGTTCCATCGTAATGGATGAGGAACGGGACGTGGGCAGAAAAAGTAAAACAATTGAGAAAGCATAACGTCGACTTTATAATATACCGCCACTTACGCAATTCGATCAATATGAGCACTGGAGACGTCGTTGAGATGCTTTACAGCCGCAGATTTGCGCCTGATGGCTGAAATTGAAACTAATTTTTTCTTGCATAAACAAGTTCCACATTAATACATATCAACCACGTTTCGCTAAGGTACGATACACCATACCAGACCTCCGTCAGTGGCCGTACTTTGTTTATAACCATCTGGTACTATAATGATCAGGCTACTCTACTAAACTGAAGGTTAACACCTTCTTCCGACGCCTCCTCCAATTTTTGGACCACCATTGAACTCCTGGAAATATATCCTTTCGAAGGATGCGAGTAAGAAATGTCACCGTTGAAGTCATTAGACTTGGCATATAAACCGTTATTGTACGTGGCAGGAACATAAAACTGTTCCTGGTTTTTGAAGTGAGCGTTGATCTTAAACAGATTTAGGGAAATTCTGGAACATGGAAAGCTTGATGGCCACACATGGATTTCACAGCGTTTCTCCCTTATGAGGTTGCACTGCTCAACTTTCTGCCAATGCTTTCGTTTCGGTATTCTTTCGAGCCTTTTTCCTGAATGCGGCGTACTCTTCCGTAACTCTGTCCGTACAAGTAAGCAGTCGGCCAACTTACGGTTCCAGTATGAGCTGTGGGCAGTTTTCCATATACGCCTCTGCAAACGCAGTGCTGAGCAGGTAACTACGAAGCACCTGCGCTTTACAGCTCTATTTACGTTCAGCAATGCCGACTCGCTCCTCAACTGGCAGCGATCTCGCTCTCTTCTTAAGTGTAAATGACAGTGTTACTGATCCAGACAGTACACGACTGCTGTAAAAGTCTGTTGGTGAGCGGACAACCAGTGTTATCTAGATGAAAAAACAATCATGGCGGTCCCAGTACGTGTAAGTGCAATCACTTGCCTAAATTGTGTCATGAAACGCCTGAACAACACTAGCGTAAGTTATAACATGAAATCTTGCAAGAGGCTTGTGACTATAATGCGAATTCTCAATATTGGCTGACACTGAAGTAGAGAATGTTCTTACGTGACGCTGTACTATTTTTTATACATAAATTAATTCCCAGTGAGCTGCAAAATATTTGATTTAGCTTGTGCTGGTTATATTCCTTCACTACAAGCTTGTTTCGGCTAGCATACCATTGTTAAGTGTACATACCTGTGTTAAATTAATATTGCTTACTTACGTCAATGTTTGTTTCACATACAGTTGTTCTGTAACTTTACTTATGGTGGAGTGACGTTCATAGTGCATCTTGGAGAGAATATTTGACTGGTGATGCGCTGTATGAAGCACGTAATTTTGTCTGCGTAGAATACTATTTTTGACAACTACGACAGCCCTCGCTCCTATGAAGCTTACGTTTACAGAGTGAATCGTATTTCTGAAGGTCAGAGATGGTTGTTGTGTATCATAAATTTTAGGGTTTATTGTTCTCATGTACCATGTGGTTATTCGTTTTCTCTTTTTAAAATAATTTTTTTGTTTCAAATCGGTTTGTTTATTGAGGATGTCGTTGGAATATTTATTCTTATGTGTGTAAATTTCCAGTTCTTCCAAAATATTTAGGTACCGTACATTATGGAGAAGCCATAAACCATTTTCGATGTGTTATGCTGTTTGGTTTTGCCGCCTTAGGTGTAAGTAGAAGCTTGACTGATTGTTTTCACAGTATCACACTGGTCTTTGAAACCGAATTGTAAAACTTCTTCACATTTGCCCAATGCAAGACTTAACCCAGTCGTTACATGAAATTTTTTAGACTCCTGGATTGGAATAAATGTGTTTTTTTAATATTTCTTGACCTTAGTTTTGGTCTTAAATTATTGTTTGTGCGAAATGCATGTTTGTCTCCAAGTTAACAACCAAAGTCTAATATCTATTATACACAACCACCATCTCTGACCTACAGAGATGTAATTTACTCTGTAAACATAAAGAATTTAGGGGCAAGAACTGTCATTCTCTGTGAAAAATAGTATCCCATACAGAAGAAATTACATAATTCATACAGCTTGTCGCCAGACAAATATCCGCTTCTAGATGTATTATGAACGTCACTTCACCTAGAGGTACGTAAAATTGTAAAACAACTATAAAAGAAACAGATATAACGGTAAGTAAATTATATTAATTGTAACATCAACAGAAACACTTGACAATGGTATACGAGCCGAAACAAGCGTGTAGTGAAGAAATAGGACCAGCACAAGGCACTTAAAATATTTTGCAGCTAACTGGGAATCAATTTGTGTAAAAATTCATATTTTGACCGCATATATAATGCAGGCCCAGCAGAGAAGATGCTATCCTATATATTAAGGCATTTTGTATGAATTTATGACGATCTACGACCGAAACGTACCAAACATAATTTTTAACATGTGATCTGTTGATTTTAACCGGCCCATTAGAGCAAAGGTGTAAGAAGTGCTCAATATTACTTGTTCTGTTAGTGTTGCCTCTTTCACAGTCCACACCGTGAGAGAAATTTATCCACCGCAGCGTGTTGCAAACTACTGGGGCTGGGCTTCTGTTGGGCGTTATTGACCAGCACTCGTCTCTATCACTTGCTTCTGGCGGTGCTTTGTATCTGTTTATTTGGCCTACGGCTTTAAACCATGTAGTTCTCTCTTGACTAGTATCCGCCACGTGCTACAAAATCCAAGAGCGCATTTGTACAACTACAATGGGAAATGTGCTCTAAGAACATCGACATTCCGGTGTTATCGTTACAGAAACGAAGTAGTCAGTAATTCACACGTATTCCGTCTCCTAGGTCAACAGTCAGATTAACGATTACATTAATTTAAGATTCATACCCATATGTTCACACACAGTTATTCCAAAAAGTTGTTCCTCTACAGGAAGTCACTGCAGCACCCGTTGGATCTTTAGCCGCACCCGTGTTTATTCCTAAGGGCTTATTCGGTAATAGTAGAGACTACTTCACATTGAAATGGTCTCTCATGAAGGTGGTGCCTTTGGTGTTATATAGTAACAGACGTATCGCTGAGAAATCGCACTGTTAGTGTCAAAATTTTATATATCCCGTTGTTGAAATGCTGGTGCACGACTAACGTTAGGAGTAATGACTTTATACTATGCTAGTCAGCAGACAACGCTGCTGACAATGAAAACTGGTAGAAAACTCCTGTTGTCGATATTTTCTGTACATCCGTAAACATTTGACGTTTACCCGTGTAGGATCGTAGGCGATTGCCTTGTTCACCTATATTGTAGATCTGGAGATAGTTCCCTTTTCTTGAATTGCACCCTCTACGTGCTAGGACATCCAAGCACCCAGCTTTACAACTGTAATCGCGAAATGCGCTGTGAGAAATTCGATATTCCTGTGTTTTCATCATAAAAATGAAGCAGTCAGTTATTCACACGTATTCTGCCCTCTATTTCGGTTGTTAAAGACACAGGTATTATCCTGAACACAGTGTGATAAACAATATATACGAAAATATGTTTTGTCTTTTGACGACTGCCTCGTAGTTAGTACAAAAACTCGGAGCAAGCATGGCTGCCGGTCTCGCTAGCTGTTCATCGCGTGCGAAGACAGCTTCAGAAACCGGCCACTGTGTCAAGGAACACGAGTTACCTGTGGCCACAGGTTCCACTTTTGCCTGGCTGTTACAACTGCACGATTGTTCAGCGTACCCCTTCGAATGAAAGGATCCTCGCTGGCACAACGTTGCCAGTAAAGGCCACAAAAAGGGAAAATGGTGTACTTTGGGGAAATGTTACATAATACGACCATCCACCGTGCGCATCGAGATAGCTTGGCCATGTCGAAGGCATCCGGTCACAGTAGGTGGATGTTCTCACACCCACCCATAATAGCAGATAGGGTTGCCAACTTTTTTAAAGCAAACACAGTTTTTAGCAATATTTAACAAATAACTGTCATTGGTAAATAATTTCACAGCACCTTTGCAGCCTATGTTAAAGTTATGTAAGTAAATAATTCATTTTATATCGAATTCAGAGAATATTAATCATAGAAAAAACCTCTCTTTGTGATTCTGAAGTGGTGGGAATCAACAATAGGAAAGATATACAAAAAAAGATTTTTCCATTCACATCCCTATACCAGCCGAGGTGTACTCAGTTTACTAAATTTGCCTTTATCCATGATTCGCTATTACATAAGGCTATAAAATCGAAGAGTCTAACTTTATTGCTCTCAATACTCCTCATACAAAACAGACTGAAACAAGCAACACAGTGCGTTTCTACGCTACAATAGTGCAACATCTGTTAAATCGTTAAGGTTGGCAGCAGTCGCGTCGAGGAACACATGTTGCGACTGCAGTAGTGCCGATATGCACAGAACAGTACTTCTGGAGGCCTTGGCAAGCCGGCCGCGGTGGCCGGGCGGTTCTAGGCGCTTCAGTCCGGAACCGCGCGACTGCTACGGTCGCGGGTTCGAATCCTGCCTCGGGCATGGATGTGTGTGATGTCCTTTGGTTAGTTAGGTTTAAGTAGTTCTAAGTTCTAGGGATTGATGACCTCAGATGTTCAGTCCCATAGTGCTCAGAGCCATTTTTCAGCCGTTGGCAACTTTCCGTGGAATAAATAATCCATAGAGAGAGTTAACTTACTTCACACTGTCTAACAGATTCAAATGCGGTATTTCCTAATTACGAAGAATATGAAATTAACTGGTTCTCACTCTTCCTAAATTGAAACTTTGACATCGACATTACTGACATTTACGGTTAGATTGCGTTCAAAACTGGGCACTCAGTTCGTGGTTCAGTCACTTAGCTGATACATTATATGCAAAATTATATTATCAACTGTTGTCGTCTTTTAATGATTTACGTAAAATTAATTTCAGAAAAATCAAAATAACTACAGAGAAGACCTGCCCGACATAATGTATAGTACTTTATTATAAATTAAAAGAATGTGAAGCAGAAGCAATAACAAAGATACTGATCACAACACTGAAGAAGAGGGTGGCTTGTGCAAATCTCAAAACCAACCAAAGATGCTGACAAATGAGCCGATAAGTTTGATGAAAAAGAGAAGAAAAATGAAAGTAGAAACAGGTAAAAATAAGACAGAATATATAGAACTGTGCAACGCTCTGAGAAAGAGCATAAAAGATGACATTAAGAAGTATGAAGAAGATACGCTAAAAGCCGGTCTTGAAAATAAATCTAGTTTAAAGATAGCCAAGCGGAAACTTACGACTGGAATAAATATGCTAATAGCATTAGACACAGACCAAGCCTGAATTACACGTAAGAAAGAAATACTGGAATACTTTTAAAAAATTTACAGCAATCTGTACAGTAAAGTCAATGATGATATCATCGAATTGGATGCCTCTGTTTCCCAAATACCAGAAATACTCCCATCAGAAGTCAAAGATACGACAGACAAGATGAAAAACGGAATCGCTCCAGGTAGTGAAGACACTATCAGTCGATATTTTAAAGCTATTGCATGGCGAATCTATAAAGCATTTAGCTAAAATATTTTCAAATTGTTTGCACAATGTAAAATTACCAAGAGACTGGAATAAAGCCAAAGTAACAATAATACACAAGAAAGGTAGTGCAAAAAACATACAGAACTATCGATCTATCAGCCTCCTGTCCATAGAGCAAAAGTTTTTACAAGTATTTTGACTAGCAGATCGAGCACAACCCTTGACCTGGCCCAATCCATTGAACAAGCTAGTTTCCGCGCAGTGGCTAGCACAACTGATCACATCCTCATTTTACGCGAAACAATTAGTAGAACAAATGAGCCCATCTACCTTTTTGCCTTCCCTTCATAGATTTCGAAACGGCGTTCGACTCCATCAGCCACCCAGCTGTGAATGAGCCCCTAACAGAGCAATTCCAAATTCTGGGAAAGAGATTAAACAACCCGTGGTTCGCTGAAGATATTGTACTATTTGCAAACAGTACAGAAGAACTTCAAATACTGGTTAGTGAGCTTGCGTCAGTTTGATCTGGAGTTGGTCCAAAAATGAACTACACTAGACTCTCGCTAATCCGGCCCTCAGTAGTCCGGCCTCTCAGTAATCCGGCGCACATCCAAAAACACGTGCACAATGAATTATCGTGCGGAACAATGCCTAGTTAAACAATGTTTTATATACTGTATTTGAAACTGTAGCTTTCTTCACAGTTCGGAATCATGTCTTCTAAAAGGAAACACGTTACAATAGACTAGCAGAAACTCGAAATTTTAGTTAAGTTAAATCGAGGTTCTTCGCAGAAAGCCATTGCTGCTGAGTTCATTGCTGGACGAGCAACTATTTATGACATCAGAAAGAAAGAAGATGTTATTCGACAGTACTCAAGACAAATGGATAGTGAGTTGGGAAAACGGAAGGTTCAAATGGCTCTGAGCACTATGGGACTTAACATCTGAGGCCATCAGTCCCCTAGAACTTAGAACTACTTAAACCTAACTAATCTAAGGACATCACGCACATCCATGCTCGAGGCAGGATTCGAACCTGCGACCGTAGCGGTCGCGCGGTACCAGACTGAAGCGCCTAGAACCGCTCGGCCACACTGACCGGCGAAAACGGATGGTTATGCGAAAGAGTGAGAATGAAGAACTGGACGTAACTGTTTATAGATAGTTCATGCAATAACGCAGTAAAGGAATTCCAGTCAGTGACCTGATTATAAAGGAAAAAGCAGCTGCATTTAAAAAAGAACTTGGCGGCAGTAACTTGTTTGCAGCGAGCGAAGGTTGGCTCTCAGACTGGAAAAAACGACATGGTATCCGGCAACTTACAGTCACCGGGGAAAGTCGCTCAGCTAACGATAAAGATCCTGATGAATTTGTAAGCAAGATACGGAAGATAATAGAGGAAGAAGGTTTAACTGCTGATGCCTTGTATAATGCTGATGAAACAGGACTCTTTTACAAGATTCTTCCTTCAAAAATCTTAGCTCCCAAGAACGAGAAGGAGGGTCGTGGTTACAAGCAACGGAAACAGCGCGTAACATTAATGGCGTGTTGTAATGCAAATGGGAGTCATAAACTACCGCTTATGGTGATTGGAAAATCCCAACATCCACGTTTTTTCAACACACTGACATAAACATGCTACCAGTGCAATATTGCGCTCAGCTGAAAGCGTGTATGGACAGACAAATATTCTCTCGGCGGTTCCATGAAACGTTTTACCAGCAGTGAGAAAAGAGCTAAAGAAGAAAAAGCTTGCACTGAAAGCTATCCTTATAACTGACAATGCTCCCAGTCACCCTTCAGATGTTTCTCCCACCCAATGTGACAGCCCTAATTCAGCCCATGGACCAGGGAATTTTGGAATCAATAAAACGCCATTATCGACATTAACTTCTCGTCTCCTTGCTGAACGAACGTGAAAACGACTCTATCGAGATTATGCTGAAAGCGTGGATGTTGTTTTCCAAGCAGCTGAAGCATGGAATAAAATGAAGAACGCTTCCATAATGAAAAGTTGGAGAAAATTGTGGCCATCCATTGATGCCGAGTCGGATCCAGTAGTGAGTGACAGCGATGAGCCAGTCAATTCGGAATTATCAATTACTTTGTACACTGACATGTTCCATAACCTTTCAGGAGGAGAAGAAATTGATGATGAAGATGCTACTAAGTGGCTGAATGAGGAAAACTGTGATATGGACCAAAATTTAACAGATGAAGAAATAATCAAAAGCGTGCAGGAGAGAGCATGAAGACTTCCCAGACTGCTGGTGTTGAAGCTGCCAAAGTCTTCGTGGAGTACATTATGCAACAACCAGATACATGCAGTACCGATGTAATGCTTGTAAAGCGGTTGCGTGATAAAGCATGCCACCGTCGCGTATCATCATTGCGACAGTTAAAAATTAGGGACGTGTTTCACAGTGAGTGATACGACTGTATAATTATGTTCAGTATATACTCAAGGACTAACTTTTCTTTGAAAATTATTGTATTTTTGCATTTAATAAAGTATATCCTCTGTTTTAAAATTGTATCCTTCGGTTTAATATAGTACAGTACACTATATTCCGTATATTTCCAAAATAAATAAAAAACAAAATAAATGAATAAAATAAATTTCGGACACTCATTAATTAGGTACTTCCGATAATTCGGCACCCATATGAGCAAGGAATGGCCGGATTAGCGAGAGTCTAGGATATGATAAAACGAAGATCATGATGAATGAATGGACGTCGAAGGCAGATATATCTGTTGGCAGTACACAGCTTCAAAGGGTCACAGAATATGTCTATCTGGGTCAGCTGCTAAATATGAAAGGAGACCTAAAACCAGAAATATTTCGACCTATTAAATTAGACTGGCAAACGTATGGAAGATATTCCTTAGTTTTGAAGATCAAGATGTCGAAGGAGCTGAAGACAACAGTCTCTGACCAATGTATACTGCCAGTAATAACATGTGGTTGTGAGACATGGACATTAAATGAGTTCATTGTCAGAAATCTAATAGTAGCTCAAAGAGGAATGGAAAGATCAGTGTTGGGCTGCAGAAAGAAAGACAGAAAGAAAGCATCTGATATCAAAGGCAGATAACAAAGGTAAGTGAACACTGTGAAATGGCAGTGGACTGGTATGTCGCTCGAAGGAAACATAGCAGATGGTCAAAACAAGAACTAGATTGAAGCGAAATTTACCAAAAAAAAGACCAAGGGAAAAAACACTGTACAGATGGGACTTAGATTTAAAGAAGAGAAGAGAGCAGGACTGAACTGGCAATGGGAAGCTCAAGATTGGCAGAAATGGAGGAATCTGCAGGGATCATACGTTGCACCCCGTCTCGAAGAAGCAACATCACCAAGTGTTCGAATTGGCTGTTGATGATGATGACTCTATTATTGTTATTCACGTACGGGCTCAATACGATCACACGACGTTCAATCCATCAAGTCGCTTTTGATGGTCAGCCTTTCTTTGTGTCCAAATTTGTTTCATCCTTTCAGAATGAAGGCTCTTTCTTTCATCAGACCACGGTGTTCCAGTCCGTTTTCTACTTCCACTCTGACAAACTTTCCAATAAAATATCTTTTGTCTGAACATTTTTCTATCTGTAACGCCAGCCAGAGTTATACCGGCTACTGTGGAGACACAGTAATCACAGCTTGGCTCAGTTTTGGCCTTACTTCTGATTTCGTAGAAGTCTACTACTTGTTTTGTCAATCTAGGGGGTGTCATTCTTTTAATGCGTCCATAAAATTTAAGTTTTCGCTTTCTCATGTCACAATATATGTCTGTGTATTCTTCTATTTCCGAATTACTTATCAGCCTATAAGTTTCTGCTTCAGTACTTTTGGGACCTAATATTTTCCTAATAACCTTCCTTTTTTTCTTTTGAATTTCTTCAGTATCCCTCTGCCTATTTAAAATTAAAATTTCTGCTCCATAAAGACATACAGGTTTGATGTTAGCGCTGCAATGCCTAAGTTTACTGAATATAGAAAGTGATTTTTTATTATAAATATTTTGTGTTAATCTGAATACAGTTGAGATTTTTTGAGGGCGAACTTCGTTTGCAGCTTTTTCCAGACCTTTTTCTTGTATGATTTCCCCCAAATATTTAAACCTAGAAACCCTTTTTATATTTCATGTTCAAAAACTTTGGTGCTTGTTTGTTTCATGTCATACATTCCGTTTATTCTAAAGATATTTGCAGTCCTACTTTTTCCGCAACTTGCTTCAAGAATTTCAATTTGTTTTTGAGCTGTGGTAATGTCCCTAGTTAAAATTGCCAGATCATTTTCAAAGGCGAGACAATCTTCTCTGATATTACTTCTACCTAACTTGATTGATTGATCTATATTGACTGGACTTTTGCTCTCGCCATTCTGTAATTACTTTTTCCAAAACACAGTTAAACAGAAATGGGGAGAGTCCATCTCCCTGTCTACACCAGTCTTTATATCAATGATCCAGAAATTCCTCCCATGAATTTAACTTCAGAGCTAGTGTCGGTTAACGTTCGCTTAATCAGTGTAAGGGTTTTATTATCCAGCCCTTGTTCCTTTAAAACTTGGGAAAGAGATTCACGATCAACTGAGTCGTAGGCCTTTTTAAAATCCACAAATGTACATACAATATTAATACCAGAAATCCTTTGATACCTAAGGATTAGTTTTAATTTAAGAATTTGTTCTGGAGAGGATGTTTTTGGTCTAAAACCTGCTTGGTACTCACTAGTTTTAGGTTCTAACTTTTCTTGGGCTCTATCAAGTAACACTGCGAGAGAATTTTGTATGTGAGCGGGAGAAGAGAGATTCCTCGGTAATTAATAACATCGGTTCTATCCCGTATCTACGGCCGCATAACTTGCTGGCGTAGCAGTAATAAATTACATACAGGGGTGTATATAAATGCAAGGACAGACAGATGTGGCCCACCCATGCGAAATATTCTCCATCAGTATTGCCAGGTATTGCAGACAGATTGCAGCAGTGTTGGCGGAAACACTATTGCGGCCATACACTACTCTAGAATTGTAATTATATACAAAAACCTTCCTCGTCACGAGTCTGTCGATTATCGAAAACCAATCAATATCCCTACAGCTGTTCCTGAGATTAGCCTTCTCACACAGACAGAAAAACGCACCGAGGGACTTCGATTTAGTAGTCATTCATAGAAGATACATGGAGAGGAAAAAACAGGCTTCTTACAGTTGTTATTGTTCTTATACTCTGTTCATTATAAGAATAAACCTGATGTAAACAAACACAAACGCTATGATTGGTCAGCAGCCGTAGCTCTCGTACACTGGTGTTACGCTCTTGGAAGTAGGTCGAAATTATGTTTTAGATATCTTATTATTGTGTCACTGTAAATGAAATTTTAAGGCATTCTGATGAATTAACAGCCATCAACCTTTTTCTTAATCGTACTTAAGCTACGTAATTTTATTTCAAAAATCATGTACAGTCACAGTCACTGTAAGCGCTACTTGTGCCCTCTGTGTCTCGCTGTTAGTGTGTACCGTGAAAACGGATGACACTGCTTCCTCCTTCGAAGTGAAACACGCGCCCGGTACACCGTTAATGGCTGCAAACAAGTTGTTCTTAATGTTTTTCACAAGATTCCAGAGAAAAACCAGCTTTGACGTTTTTCGAGGAACACCATGCACTAAAAAGACAATTTAATACCATTATATGAGTGGCGTAATCGTATCGTCATTGGTTGGTAATGGGCTGTGCTCGTGAGTGCCGGTTCGATGCCCGTTATAGTCAACAATTTTTTTCCGGTTTGAATACCTCACTCATTTAAATATGAAATTCATCAAATACATAGTAATTAATTCGTACTTAACCATCATTTTTCAAGAAAAGTGCACTTCTTCTAATTTCTAATTACATATCGGGTGCAAAATTCTGGTTTTCATTGCAAATACACATTCTTAATTATCGCTATTTTATAAAAGATTGTTAAAGTTTGTTGAAGTTAAGAAAACATTACACAGTTAAATTTTTTGGAGAAAAATGAATAATCAAATACTCTTTGTTTGAATGCCCATCGTTTTGTAGAATAAATGTGGTCTTACACGAGCCAGAGTGATAGCCGCTGTAGAAACATGGAAAACATTAGTCTTCATGGCATCTAGCACACTGTACAAATGACGCATTTTTACAATTGTCACCTTAACACTGTAATCTGAACTCAGTAAAATGATCTGAAGCCAAGTTAAGGGATTCGCGAGAAATAACAAGACACTTCAGCTGCCAAATGTACTGCGGCTAATGTCGAAGCTTTTTGACACGTCACTGCCGAACGATGGCGAAATGCACAACAGCGCCCCATCAAAGAGGAGAAAGAAATGTGGATTTTTTGGTGGCTCGGGGTTTTGTTGTCGATCGCCTCGTTATCAACGTAGCAGTACTGAAATGTATTCGTCAGAGTCCGATATGGAAGGAGTTCAGAGATTGCCAGACTACTGACTATGGAACCTTCAGTGGCTTCAATATTTAACTGCATGGTGAAATCCCAGCAGTGCGGCTTTACGTCGCACATAGCTCATGCAGAAAAACTATCCTTGTTAAAGTCATGAATTTCCATCACTCTTGTTTTTAATTACAATACTATGTTAGCTAAGATCAAGAGCATGTTACGTTTTCCATCAGATCGCTTAAGAAGCGTATCGCCTGAGTTTTGGCATTATTTCCTTCTGTTTGAAAATTAAATGACATTCAGAGCTGCATTGTTCTCTGTTCGTCTCTTTTTACGTCTTTCCTGCAACTGTTCATATCACTGCAGGTTAGTTGGCCCAGGTGGCTGGCCAGTGCTGTCCAAGTTAAATACGCCAGTAATTGTTGTTGCCCGGGATTATCACATGGTTCAAATGGCTCTGAGCACTATGGAACTTAACATCTGAGGTCATCAGACCCCTAGAACTTAAAACCTAACTAACCTAAGGACATCACACACATCCACGCCCGAGGCAGGATTCGAACTTGCAACCGTAGCGGCCGCGCTGTTCCAGATTAAAGCGCCAGGAACCGCTCGTCCACAACGGCCGGCCCGGGATTATCGCTGAGACGATGTACGCGTAAAACACAGCATAAAACGTATCTTCGTTTTCGTAATGGACTATGCTCTAGACAGTTTCGTTTCCGCTCCACATGAAACGAAATCCAATGAGGTTCCAGCGAACGCGGAAGAATACACAGTGTAATGTTTACATGAGGTTTATTCTTATGATTACTGGAATATGGCCACATGAATATTATAAGCCAAATTCTACGACAACTTTGCTTTTTTTTGTCTCACTTCCTGTTAAGTTCCAGTGGATAACAGTAATTCGATGGCGTCTCGCCATTTACGTTCCGAAATACAGAGTCACTATATAGGGTTCTTCCTTTCCTAATTTAACGACATTCATCGTATCAAAAGTATTAGGCTTCTCTGTATAACCAGAGACTACTTATTTTTTGAGGGCATATTCCGAAACTGTGATAAAAGAAGGTAGGCGGTCCGTGATGCAGAGAATTTTCAAATAAATTGCCTTGTTATTGTTGTACGCATATTTCTGGAAATGCGTAACAAACTCAGTAATTTAACAGTAAGCTAAATTAATTCTGTGAATTAACTAACGAAATATGTACGATAAAGACTCATCTGTGCTTTTTGCAGCGTAATCTGTGGTATCTTGGCAAACATCGTGCTCTACAGCTATGTTTATTTGTAGAACACTACGTTCAACAGAAAGCTGAAGATAGTAATAACTTCTTTTGCACTTTTAATAGATCCCGTTCGTCGTTCTGCCTCTGCTTCAACTGGTTTATCTTAATTGTCTCTTCTTTTCTTGTTTAACCGGACGACAATCACAGGTTTCACTTACACCGGTTCAACTGGTAATTATCATCAATCTGCAAACATATTAACAAAAAAACTAAACATAACCAAAACTGAAGGGGAAAGATTAAAGTTATCACACTCAGTGTTGTAGCGTAAGTAATCCCACAGTACAGATTCGCAAGCATTGCGATAATGGTAAACAAAAAGTATCAAAGAGCTTATATACAGACATAGAGGAAAATAGTGCATAGCAATAGAAGCCTCTATCGTTAGAAACATAAGGTCATTAGATATTCTTTGTGTATGTAAATAAAATATTACCATGAAAGCCACAAGCAACCATTGATGACACATTTATTAAAGACGTTCTTACCTTTATCTTTTTTAATAATGTTTCCTTTTACATATTTTTATTAAAATTTTTATATGTGTAAATACAGAAGAATGTGTAATGGCCATATAGTTTTATCGCTAGATGGCATCGTTTGAGATGCGCTTTTGTCGTCTATGTAGAAGCTCTTTTACGTATAACGTTAGCAGAATGACGACGCATACGCCTCTTTGTTGTTAATACTACAAGACTAGGTATGAACATTTTAATATTTTTCGTTTATAGCTTTATCGTTCGTGTCTAGTTTTGCTTAGCTTTCTTTTTCTTACTTATAGATAAAAAAGATGACTGTTGATTATTGTTGTTCGTAAGTTCGTCACTAGTCACCATGTACACGGTCAATTTTGTGCCGCTACCTTCAGCAACATCAAAGTTGTGGCCGCGTCAGGCTAAACCAACGAAGGAAATTCGGCTCCGCGCGGCGCGACCGATATGGACGTCAAACGGCGCCACTCTGTGCAACAACAAAGAAGTTCCGCAATGTTGATACATCAAAGGAAACGATTCGTTCGTGCGCTCTCTGTTTGGACGGCGTTTCTTGTTTTCCGTTGTTACTGAAGCACGTCCGTGCCCATCGGAGTATTGTTGCGCATCTACGAACACTCTTGCTCCATTCTGCGCCGCGTGGTTGTGCGTTACGCAGTATGAGATACGATCACAAATGTTTACAAAATGTTTTGAATGCCATTTACATTTTCTTCTCATTGCGTTGTATTACAACAGCCTTAATTTAATTCATATTCCTTGCTACAAGTATGTATCGCATTTGATGTCCGTCCCTTTAAAGCGCATTCACGATTCCATGTTAATCCCTGTCAAAATGTACACCACAGTAGCTGATCGGTAGGATTCGCACACGTTCGTGAGTAGTCATTACTGGAGGACAAACAATAAAACATGCCTCACTCTCACATCCTCCAACCACGCAGTGGCCGGGCTACTTACCCCTCTACCGCTGAGGTAAGCGGCCAATTTTGTTTAGCTCAATGTCGAACTCACCAACGCCAACTGTTTTGGTTGTTTGCTACTGCGACAGAACGCTGAGTTAAGTCCCATAGTGCTCAGAGCCATTTTGAACAGAACGCTGCGCGTATCAGAGGATATTAGGGTTCACCTTTTTGGATTCGGCCGTTAGTTGCTAGATGCATATTACTGTTTAAAATATGACTGAGGACGCAGAGCTGCACAAATACCTGATTCGGGCCGCATGAAGCGACCACTGGTTTGACCTATAATTCGAACCACGTGCCGTTCCTGGCGAATCCTCAGATCATTAAGTTGAGGCTAGGTTAAAGGCAGACTGAAAAAAATCCATAGTCACACCGAGGTTCTGTCCCATGACTTTTCGCTTTCTGGGCATGCCCTTTACCACCAGGCCCGACAAAAACAACGTAAAAAGTAATTGGTACATCAATCAGAGCTTTCTCCGGTTCTGGGCATGCCCTTTACTAGGACTGTTCGAGTTCCGGTCGGGGCACACATTTTCAGCTGTCCCCATTGAAGAATATCAACAACACCTGTTGGCAGCTGAGGGTTTCGATTAATTATAATTTATTCTAGAGAAGCTGCACGGTCGTCAATGGTATCTGTTCTTTCGAGAATAGTTACTATCTTCATATACTGTTGATGTTTTTAAAGATATCGGAAATCCGCTATTTCGATGTATAAATTGTACTCGTACTCGATATACCGAAAAAAATATCGATCTATCGTCGGTATAAGTGTCGAAGTACCGGCCAAAATAATATCTGTAGCAAATTGTAAATATACTCCCAATTTTAGAGTTGTTTATTTAAATATTGATTTATTATTAGCTATTCTGTACATCAACAAGCTAACATCCTCCTTATCCCCCTTAGAGAAGGAATTGAAAGGAAAACGATGCATGTTCACCGTTTGGCAACAACCACTTTGCTAACAATGGCAACTGCAGGTAAGTGGCGCAATAAAAATTGTCCCATGGATCCGTCATCCGTCGTTGGATTTCGTCGCATATCGGATTTGTTTATAACTCTTCTGTCGACTTCCTTGTTTTTTTTTTAATTTTTTATTTTTATTTTTTATTTTTTTATTTCTGCAAACGCCATCGACCTAGCAATTGTAGTGTCAAAATTGCTTGGTGAAGTTAAACGATGCAGCCTCTGTTGGTAACACCGAGTGCCGATTACATCAGCATTTCCTCTCATTTCTCCACCCACCGCAAATACCAGTCTTGTCATTTAGATTTTTGTTCATTAGTTTCAGCAATTGTTTGTGAAGAATGTCGATGTAAAGAAATAACACACTAGTTGCGTTAAAAGTTGTTTTTAACGTAACTAGTGTGCTATTTCATCACATCGGATAGCTTGTTATTCCAAGCAAACCGCCAACCCCCAGTGCAATCGGACTTCACACCGCCAACCCCCAGTGCAATCGGACTTCACACCGCCACCCCCAGTGCAATCGGACTTCTTCTTTGTGCCATCTACACTTGCTTCACACAGTCAAGGAGGAAGACTGGACGTGACGAAACCTCGAAAAGTAATAAGACTCCTTCACACAGTGAAAGTAAAATTATGTTCCACAATTTCAAAAGAACAACTTCAAGTATTTATCGAAAGTGTGTGAAGACTGCAGTAGCTGCCCCTGAAAGGAGCAAGTTTCATGGGGCTTTCACATAGCATAAATGATACAGCTTAACAGTATTCAAAGTAAATTAGACTAGTGGCTCATATGCAGTCTCCTTGCACAGACTCAATATACGCAATCAGCTTCATTGTATGCATTGCAATTCAGCAAAGCAACTTCATTCCGTTATACCAAGGTAGTTTAAATTACTAGGGTGGTTCCACTGAGATAATGTACTATCCTATGAAAGCGATTTATTATTGATTATTAGGTACCCCTTCGAGTTCGGCTAGGTAGTTCTTTAAGGCTGCCGTTTGTAATGACACATTCCTATGCAGAGACATACAATATCTTAAAAGCTGCGCCAAAGATAAATTGAGAGGCATGTATATTATAATCTTTGTAAAGTTCACATTGGATTCTCTTTTGTTTGATACTCCAAGGAGCTAAGGGACACTTTCGATTGTTGCCTTGTGGAGGATGGACGTGATTTTGGACTGTGCGGAAAGGCAGCCATGTGGCTGGTAATTATGGTTTGTGCGATGAGCACAGCAAGTCTTATTGTGTTGTGAATAAAAAATAGTGAAAAGTATCGAAGTGTTACGAAAATTATTTATAGCGACGTAGCATAGTATTCCTTGGTTTCCACCGTCTTCGTGAAGTGAACCGATGCCGACTCATGATGGTACACACGGTCAACAAAGAGAAGAACATCGATGGCGACTAATGAATTAATATTGTGGCAGAAGGACTAATTCTACGTCTAAGGTGAGAACTCTGATTAAATCAACAATGACGTGGAATTTAAAATGTAAAATGTTTTTTATTTATTTCGCCACACTGGCGACCGCTGACAGGGACAGTGCTGGTGGAACAAAGAGTAAGTACTTCATTGTTGTGCTACAAATGTACTTGTACTAATTACTGTTTCTCTGTTACATGACGCACATGGAAAATGACGAATAAAGTGAAACAATATTATCTGTATAAACGGATGGCACAATAACCAGAAGGAACAAGGACAAGGATTTACAAACCTAACGTAATCGTGAGTGACGCAGCTCAGCCGTAATTAAGGTAGGAAAGCGCAAACGCATGCAGTGGCTGCACCTTGGCTTAGCTCCACTTAAAGCAGAACCATTTCCTGTCCATATTAAAATCCTGGTAGTGTTTGTGGCAACACACAATTACACTTTGATAATCACTTTTTATGTTCAACAATCGCAGAATTAGAAGACGTAGTGCGCCATCTTGTAAATTTCCGACGCGCAACAAATAACAATCGCGAGATATTTTTATTAATTCAACTGCGAGAGAATTTAAAGATTTAGATTAACAGTAAAGTACAGATAAAAATAATATCTTCACAATGGAATCGAAGAACTTTAATTTGACAAATGTTCATGGACACGTCACCGATTCTGACAATAGTGACGTAAATGATGACGCAATTAGTTTTTCAGCACAACATAATGTAGAAGTAAATACAATTCAATTGCACTCCACAGGGATTAACAATAACGAACCACTTGCAAATGAAACCTTCTGCACAGTCGATGAAGCATCGATTACCAGATCAGATGAAAATATTTCGCGTGAAGTCAGTGAACCTAGCCCGGTTTCGATTCAATCAGACCGTGGCAGAGAAACAATGGCAACAAATAATGGCATAAATACAAACACACAAGCTTCGTCAGTTACGCTTGAGGCATTATATAGTCTGATGTCAAATGTGAGCGAGAAACTGGCGAATCTAGAAATAATGACAAACACAAAATTGTCAAACATGGAAATTGGGTTCCAACAGCAGTTTTCAAGTGTAAACACGCAATTTGAAAACATACACAGACATTTCGATCAACGCTTAAATAAACTCACCAATGAAATCGATCAAAAGATCGAAGACAAAGTCATCAAAACCGTCAATAGTGTATACAATGTATTGGCAAATGATTTAGAAAAGAAATTGTCAGATCTTACAAACAAACAGGAACAGGAACTGTCAGAAATAGTAGAAACACACAATCAAACACAAACCGTACAAAAAGAAATACATGAAAACGTACAGGCTATTCAATTAAATTTAACAAGAGTACAGTCCGCATGTGAAGAAATACCTGACCAAGTTAATAAAGTTAACGAAGAAGTCGGTTTTCTGAAACAGGAGACTCGACGTATCAACGCCGACATTATCAAAATAAATGAAACTTTAGAAAACGGTAATGTAAATGAATCAATAACTGACCGGGAAACAAAACTTTTTGAAAAATTAGGTAATGAAATCAAAGTAGATGAGGACAGAATACGTAAGGAAATTGCTGGTAGAATAAACGTTTCAAATGACTTGCCTACGTCAAGCAACAAGCAGCGCGACACTTATTCGCCCGTGCCAGATTACGATGTCAATAACGCAGAACATCACGCGCCCTGTGCGGGGTATGTGCACGCACCGGCACAGGCAAACAATGGCTATTCGCCAAACGCGGTGCTGCAACAGGCAGTAGGCGTGTCGCCTTGCATCTCGACGATTCTAGTCGATGAGAGCCTGTTGAAACATAGACAGTTTCCAGTTTTCTCCACAGAATCCAGAAAAACTCATCCAGTCGTATTTGTAAGAGCATTTAAAAATGTCTTACCAAGAAACTGGACTGAGGCACAGAAGATTAGATATGTAGTAGGCTTCCCACAAGGCGACGCACTTTTGTGGGCCACAGACATGGCTGAACAGTGCGTCACCTACGAACAATTTGAACGGGCTTTCTTGGAGAAATATTGGTCTGCGGGGGTCCAAGAAAGACTGCGCCGTGAAGTATTCAACCCACAACCGTTCAACCTAAAAAACGGCGGGTTGAGAAAGTATTTCGAAAAGTACTTGAATAAGACGCGCTATTGGAACAATCCAATACCGCACGTAGATGTTCTCAAAATTCTGAAAAACAGACTACTCGCGAACTTACGCGAAAAATTGGTAACCATACCGGAGAACGACCTTGAATACTTTCTTTCCGTGCTTGACTCAATTGATCTAATATACGAAGAAGAGCCGAGCACAAGTAATCGGAATGAACACTCCGTAACCAATCAAAACAACGGTAACGGGAATCATTTTATTGGCAATGGACAAAACCAACACAGTTGGCATCCGTATGCGACAAGGCCAAATAATGGAACCTGGAATTACGGAAATCGGAGGAATTCGGCGCCACAGAGACGTGAAGACCGAAGGTATAGTACAGATTACGGTCCACGCCGGTATGGAAATGATAGAAATCACGTGAATGATTGGTCAGGCCCGCGTGATGAAAGGCGGCACACAAATGAAAATTACAATAGTTACAGTAATAGGAATGATAGACCAAGGAGGAATAGCGACGGCCGGTCGCAAGAAAATGTTGCACGCAGCGGCCCGGAAACTAATTGGCGACAGAATAACCACTCAGTACACTTTGTAGAGGTAACGGACAGTACTGAAGCAACGCCTTTGTCTCCCCCGGTAAACAACAATCGGTCGTAATGAGCCCCCATCGGCCGACCGATTTGACAACAGGGGGCACAAGCAAGCACACATTACATCTCAGACAATTATTTTTAAGATATGATCAGGATGCGACCGTAGAAGATGATCTATGTGCAGAAGAGATGAAAGCACCGGACAAGGTAAGTGACCTCGTGCAGGCTGTAATAACAACAAAAAGATAAGAAAGGTTACAGAATTTAACATTGGACAGGAAGTACTAGTATGTACCCACCCAAAATCCTCTAAAATTAAGGCATTAAACAAAAAGTGGCAGTTGTTGTATGATGGCCCTTTCATTATAATAGACAAACCTCACCCAGGATGTTATCTGTTAGGTAACACACGAACGGGCAAGGTGAAAGGGTTATACCCCCACAAGGACATCAAGGAATTTTTTCATTAAAGGTTGTATGTTATTTTAGCAAAATTGAAATTGTACAACCTTGGATCACATAGTGAAATTGCTGTCATTAACCTAAGAAACTTGCGAACAACTGGGGGCATATGCCAGCTTAAAAACGCATAGTTAACCACACCTAATGAAACATGTGTTACTGTGAGTCTTAACACTATAAACCATACAGTACTTTTGTAGTCTAACTCAGTTATTTAAGAGAGGGGAACAAAGACAAATTAGAGCGAAGGTCAGAGTTTGTTCGCTTGAGACGAGCAACAAACCACACGTCGAAGTTGCAATCCAACGTCAGCTCATGAGCACGCGATAGCTGCATGTCAAGACGAGGTCATTGGCCGCGCTGTAGGCAGCGAGGCGGGGAGAAATCTTCCCCCCTTCCATGTCCGATCAGCTGAGCGTATACAAAGCGCGAAGGCGCATGCGCGGTCGAGTCCAGGTGTCACGTGACTATTACACGATGGTGGCTATCACGAATAATGTTCACCAACAATGCAGAGTTTTCCCCGCACCTACAGTCCAGTCGTGGTACGTAAGCGCGCATGCGCGGAAAGTTTAAAAGTTTTGAGACCACTCCTACAATGAGACACAGAGACGAAAGTCATTCAAAAACAAGAAAGGAAAGGGTACACAAGTCTTGTAAATAGTAACTTAGAAAATTTAATTATAAGCTGGTATTACGTAATAAAAGTGAACATACAAGTACATACTGGTCATGGACGGTATTGTAAGATTATATTATACTGAGTAAAATCTTAGCTTGTACGGAAGGAGAAAGAAAATAGAAAAATAAATAAATAATGCAGATATATAACCGGAAGAAAGGCTATGTACACGAGAACAGCACACAATTACATATAGGGAAAAAGCAGCAAAGAGGAAATCAAAGAGATAACGCATACATTTACATTACACAGTAGCTAGCGATTTTCAGAATGAACAACAAGGTAAACGCGGGAATTTTTGTGACTAAGGAAAAGAGTGACACAAGCTTTAAAATAGGGTAATAATAAACAGACCTATGCAGCGTGAGTAATGAACTGAATCGCTCTCAAAACAAATACCTAGGGTTTATAGAGAGAGAGACACACATTAACGTTAGGAAACACCTGAAGCACTCAGCAAACAACTTTGTAGAATATATAAGCTATACACGAGGGTACATGTACGAAAGCTACAGTGTAAAGGAGGAAAATAGGGAATGTTGCACATTAATGGACGGTAAGGCAGTTATGTATGTAAGAAGAAATATTTAGTTGTAAGTATTATTAGTATAAGGGACGATGCTCAGCACACCCTGAATTATTTTGGAATATTGAAGGAATGGTGCAGGGTACCGAAAAAGGGCCCCACCAGCAATTGTATATTATAGTGGTAGATATTTTTTTGTGTATAAACGTATGTATGAATGTGTGAAAGGCGAAAGAAGCCCTGTACATGTACGGAACTTAAACAACGTAGAAGTGTATAAGGAAAATTAAACTGTAAGACAACCTCGTATAAACAGGTATACCTAACGTCAGGAAACAACTTAATTAAAACTGTAAGACTCTACGAGTGTACGAGAAAAGGTGAAAAACCTGACACAAAGTGCAATATTAGCGATGCTTCACTCATGTATGCAAAAGGAAGGTATGAATTACTTTACCCACTTGAAACATGAAAGAAAAAAAATCATGTCAAAATTATATGTTTCACACATATTACAATTTACAGTCACAAAGAATGAAAATGATCTCGCCGCTATACGAGAAACAGGTAAGTAGTGTGATCGACGACCTGTAAGCAAAGGAATCGTCTATAAAATGAATTATGAACAAAAGCGTCGTAAAGAATTTCATGCTGCACTGAAGCTATGAAAGTCTGATTGTTCGTGTACATAGATTTTCATGACAACCGATGCATTAAAATGTCTGTATTTTTTCTCCCATGATAACACAAGACGCCTATAAGCGCACTTTAATTGAAGATGATACACGCAAACAAGGGCGTGCCGCTATTATGAAACTCTGTACATAGTAATAGTAGTTACACCCTGAACTTCAAAATTTTATGTTTATATGTCCATGTTAAGGTAGGAAGTTTTATTAGGGTTAATGATTTACAAGCACACCAGAATGTGCTTACGCCCAAAACACTGTACATATTAGGGTTATGCTGCATATAAATGATTATTTCGTGCATTTTCAGATTTTATACGCAAAAAACCGTAGCATACACGTAGTCGTTGTCACTACCCTAAGTAGAAGGTAGAAAATTCCCTTCCCAAGCTTCAGTGGAGCGGCTACAGCTGTATTCTCTGCATGCTGATGCATGTCGTTGCGTATGAAGAATACGTAACGGAGGTAAACCTTAACTTATACTCGAGTTCAAGAAGGAAAACAAAGGACTTGTTCCTTCTAACAGATTAATGGGAAAAGGCGAGTGTGTGTGTCAGTAAAATCCAAGACGAAGAAGCCACTATGAGTGGTCAAAAATTTTTTCAATTTTAGTCGATAGTTTTTTCCTACAGTTAATGTAAACAATGTATTGTATGTATTATATGTTATTCCTTTGTATGTGATGTATTTTGTATTTCATGCCAAGTCCCGTGACTTACAAATTATGTGCATTGACCAGAAGTATTGAGGGGAATGAATCTCAGTACAATAGGTAAAAGGGGTTAATGCGAAGAAAAAAAAAGTGTAGTGAAAAGGAAGTTTCGATCGCAATACTCGCGGTTAAAGTGGTGTGTGTAGAAATTAAAATTGTGCAAAGTAGTGCTACGTTGCAAGTGTCAGCGAGCCTAAACAAGTGACATCGAAAATTGAAGCTTGTATCGTCAAACGACCCATGGCGTCACAGTAGGAAAGGACAATGCCAAACAAGTTTGACATGGTACGCTTCTTACCAGGAGCTGAATCGACGGGATCGACCTCCGCCTCGCACATAGTGTGGTGTGTTCTTCGGGACACATATTCCAATGTACCTCGTCGTATCCAGTCTAAGTACTGGAAGGAACTACAAAAAGTACACGCATACTGAGGTTCGGAAGTCTCGACGGTACCCGCACGTCGGTGTATATTCAGTGCACTGGCGCGCGTATTCAACCAACGTCGCCCGCTAACGGACGACCAAACAATCAGGCGCGCCTATCACCCGCCCATATTCAACACGGGCTAGCGAACAAAGCTCGTCGCCCCAGAATAAATACAGAAGGCAATACAAGGACTTAATTTTCACCTCTGATGAGGAAGGAAACATTTGTATGTAACGTTGTATTCAGTGTATATTTTATTGTACAAACTTTACTACATGATGTCATTTTCTCAGTATTAACCAGAACTTTGTATATTAGGATTAAGGTTTGTAAATATTAGCATAAGTATACCAAAAAACTGACACACACTCAGAAATACCAAAGAATTCACAGTGCCATGGAAATGAGACAATAAAAATGAAGTGTGTAAATAAAAGACCCCCAAACCTATCAATTGCAAGGTCGACTACTGTATCCTGTCAATCAAATAAAATTTTCTAGTGACAGTATACAGTAGGGGGGCAGTTGTAATGACACATTCCTATGCAGAGACATACAATATCTTAAAAGCTGCGCCAAAGATAAATTGAGAGGCATGTATATTATAATCTTTGTAAAGTTCACATTGGATTCTCTTTTGTTTGATACTCCAAGGAGCTAAGGGACACTTTCGATTGTTGCCTTGTGGAGGATGGACGTGATTTTGGACTGTGCGGAAAGGCAGCCATGTGGCTGGTAATTATGGTTTGTGCGATGAGCACAGCAAGTCTTATTGTGTTGTGAATAAAAAATAGTGAAAAGTATCGAAGTGTTACGAAAATTATTTATAGCGACGTAGCATAGTATTCCTTGGTTTCCACCGTCTTCGTGAAGTGAACCGATGCCGACTCATGATGGTACACACGGTCAACAAAGAGAAGAACATCGATGGCGGCTAATGAATTAATATTGTGGCAGAAGGACTAATTCTACGTCTAAGGTGAGAACTCTGATTAAATCAACAATGACGTGGAATTTAAAATGTAAAATGTTTTTTATTTATTTCGCCACACGTTGAAAGTTCTAGACATTTATTCTATCCATTGCGCCTAGAACCGCTTGGCCACAGCGGCCAGCGGGTTCTCCGCAGTCCTGGTGTCTGACCAATACATGACATGTCACAAGTACAGTGAATACGTTAGACACCTGCCATAAGCAAACCAAAATTACCCTTCACAGAACCTTTACGAATCCTGTTCCAGCTCCACCGTGAAAGAAATATACGGATGGATTGCATTCAGGTGTTCTAAAAAATCGTTCAAATACTCGCTACCATGAGGCCAAACAACTAAGTATCGCCTACAGACCTGAAAAAAAAAGAACACGCAGGTTTCAATACCGCCCCCTCCCAGGCACGTTTCTCGAAGTTTTCGACAAAAAATTGGCAATAATAGACGACACAGGGCTTCCCAACGCAACTCCATCTGTCTTCTCGTAGTACTGGTCACTGTTAATTCAACACCAAACCTAACCTCAATCAACCGTAACGAATCAGACAGACGAAAACGAGTGAAAAAAGGGACTACATCAAAACCTACTAGAATATCAGAGTCATTCAAATGATGCATTCCCTCTAATCGACGTAAGAATCCGCCGAGTTCTTAATGTGATGCTCACACCGACCTACAAGAGGGTTCAACAGAGTAGCAATAGAAGACCGTATAACCTAGGGGGGGGGGGGGGGGACAGCACAGTAAGCACAGCGACAAGTACTTTTCCCCAGGAGGCTGTTAGTATTTCTCTCAACACTTTTTGTGATATCAGCACCGATCCTGCCATAAGCTGTATAAGACAGTAAATAGTACTGCATCACTTGTGTTCCTCAGTCTGATTCGTTACAGTTGATTGAGGTTGGGTTGGCGTTGAATTAAAGAACCTATTTCGATATGTTTTACCTTTCACTTACTTTTTATTCAATCAACGTACTACGAGCAGACAGATGGAGTTGCGATGGGAAGCCCGTAGTCACCTCGACAGTAAATATCCGGCCTAACGTAAAGGGGTACGTCGTACCTACTAGGTTCACAAGGCGCATGTCATTTCGGACCCTGAGAGTTTGCCAGCGAGTTAGCCCATCTCGAGGTCACCTTTCGTCAGAATGGTTACAGTGAAAGACAGATTAGACGTGCGTTGCTCTATCGACCAACTGTACAACGGATGAGTGATAATAATATCGATGTGGCACTTGTCTTACGCAGGGAGCATTTCGAACAGGATTGGCCGTGTTTTACGAAAATACTATATGAAATGCGTTTTTCCACCACCACCAAGATCAAGGTCCTTTTAGGTTCCGTAAAGGATGATCTCGGATTGCGTAAGGCGGGTGTCTACCGTGTTCATAGCAGTTGTGGTCTGTGACATATTGATCAGATTGCTAAGACTGTGGAGAATCGGTGTACTAAGCATAAGCGTCACACGGGCTTACAACAGCCGAGCAAATACGGCATTGCGGAACATTCTCTTGGCATCGGTCATCCTGTGAAATATAACAACACGGGGATTCTGGCATACACTCCCAGCTCTTGGTATAGTGTTACAAAGGTAGCAGTTGAAATAAAATTAGCCAGTAACCTTACAAATAGAGATGGTGATCTTTGATTAAATTCTGCTCTCTTCCTTGTCAAAAATCAGAAGGAAAGAGATGATGCTACTACTCCCGTTGATTATTAATTTCACTATCGATAATCTCTGACGTCGGTCGTCTTTGGTTTGTGATAGCGCTAGAGGTGTGTGTGTCTGAAAACCGAGTTTTTAAATTCCTTTGCATAGCGCTTACTTGCTGCAGTTTTGCCTTGAAAATGGCAGTGTGCTCCTGTCGCAATATCGGCGGTTGTCGACGACTTCACCGGGCTGTATTCCCTTAAGTTATTTCAACATTGCATACGCAACGAGAAACTAAGGTCTAGCAAGTTTGAAAAATGTTACGGAGGTTGTTAGTCGTTGTGTCTACAGACAGATAATTCGTTTTACTTTCAATTTTATTAGTAAATTTGGCAGTATTTACTAGCATGATGTATTTAATGTGACGTATGCCATATTTTTTCGGTATCGTTAATTTAAATAATATTTTAATCAATGCTTAATTTTTATTAAAGCTAGTTATAAAATTATAAAATCTGCGGAGTACAAATGAAGAAAGGGGGAGGAGCTTTTGCAGCTCTGCCAGTGGCACAAAATTTTCGCCGTGCGGCACTGCTATTTGCTGTTGGATTATATTGCGATCGAGACTATTACAATTTGTAATAAATAATGGGTATAGCTGTGTCTCCTGCACCCAACGATGTAAGTTTAGCCTGTATTTTTATCGTCCTTGTCATTGAACGAATCATGTTATCTTTGATTCATGTTCTGCGTGGAGCCACAGCATCTTAAAAGAGTAAACTTCGTGTTGAACTTTTTTTTTCGTTATTTCCTCCATTGTAGCATCTCTTTAAATCCCACCTACCAACTATACAAATTATTTACGAACAGCACAATAGCAAGTGTGCTGGGGCATTGCATAAATGTCCCTAGCTTTCTGCCTCGACATTTTGATCCAGCATCGTTTGAACATCTCGAGTACAAAATTGAGTTGGGCAGAAGATTCTGCACCGAAATATGGTAGTAGCAAATTATAGAAGTCGAATTGCTACGCTCATTTCCTGTGGTGATTGACGGCGTGCGGCAGCTGCGTTAGCTGTACTGCATTAAGCACGAACTCCGAACTTGCCGGTGCCGGAAGTATTTATGCAGCTTTGTTCAACGACACTGACGTACTCCGTTGTGACCGTTTTATAAGTTTCTTGTTCTTTACTAAAGGTAGTATGCAAATTTATTGTCAGTTTGCGAAAAGGACGTTTCTGTAAACGAGAACCACAGGCCAATAACGCAGTATGGCATATTTACGTACAGGGACAATGTCTGACTCTGAAAAATAATATCGTAATTCCTTAGCAAGTTATTTGCAGTTGTTGTACATACTCTTGGTATAAATGGTAGAAATGAATTTAATAATGGAGTCTTAGGATATTTTTGTCAAGATTCCTTCCTCATGGTAGGATATGGTTGCAGTGTCTTCTATATACATCTTTATTCCGTGTCACGAGTTTTCTGTACTGAACATACTAGTGCCCACTGTAAGTAGAATCTTCATTACAGCTTCGTTAAATCAACATTAAACAAGTAAAACACATCATTACCGTACTTTAATTGACCTCCAAGTTTACGTATTTGTACCGACATTTAAAACAGTTACTAAGACTGCAAAATCGGTCCTCAAAAAGAAATGAAATAAGAGTTCCTTCAAGTTTTGAAACGGATGTTGTTCATTTTCAATTCATGGAGAAGTTCACGTGATTCTGTACTCAATAATACAGTGTCTCCCACCTACCGGTTAACCACTCTAGTCGAATTGCTTGTTAAATGGCAACACTGTCTCGAAAGTTGGCTACACTGCATCTCTAATAAACAAGTCACAACGTGTTTTTAACTTTACTATTATCTATTCTTTTTTACTTTGTTGATTATTACTTGAATCTGGGGCGCGAGGCGCACTTGTTTTATCTGGGACACCCTGTACATTCAATTCACTGATGCCTGTGTTATTACAGTTCTATGCCAGCGGTATCTTCGAGTTACTGGCTTGCATGTTTGTCTTTAGAGATAGACTATATGTTTATAAGGATATAGCGTCAGTCTCTTGCATTACGCAAACTGCTCACACATGCACCAGCGTTACAATAATCCCATTTGGTATTTATTCCACTCATCTTTGTGAGATGTTGTTTCGCCGGGATCGACTTCTTAATTCTTGATGTGTGGTTAAACTAACATGTCGGTCTTTCTCTTTTAACCCTTAGCTTCCCACGTCATTTTTTTTCACCATCTGTCCCAGGTGCTGTCCGACGGACCGCTATATTTAAATAGTCATAAAAATGGCATTCAGCAATATCTGGGGAACACATCAGTTTTCATTTAAAAGATTACGTTAACAACACACAAAAAATATTCATATAAATTTTAAGGTTTATTTTTATGAAAATAACACATTTGGGCAGAAAACTGCACAAAATGAACATAATATTACATGATAGTGTTAACACTATGAAAACTCAAATACTCTGCACTCTAAATTTAACTTTTTTCTATATATTTTTTGTTTATTATACGTGTATTAACAAAAACATGAATTCCGATAAAACATCCAACAAAATGAAAATTACACTGGTACTTTTCCGGTTTTTGGTTTCCTCCCCAGCGATTTTATTTGCAGTCGCTGAAAATTTTTGTAGAGGCTTCGAGTTAAATTGGCTTCTTGCAACAATAGCAAATATAAGGCGTCTTTCTCTTCTTTTTTGAGTCACAGGTGGAGCGCGTTTAGCGTTTTTCCTGTCGTTCTACAGCGACTTCTACTCTTGGTTCTGCTACACTCAAAACACGGTGAAGGGTGCACGAATTTTATGGCGTATGTGATAGTTGGTGACTCGCTTTTTATCTGTTTTCACCAATCAGTTTGCAAGCTTATTCAAAAAATTAAAGCGGTTGACCTGAGTATTATCTTCGTAGGAATCGTGAAGTACAAACGTATACATCCCACTTATGTGCAACACGTTGATAAATTCTGCCATGGCCATCGCTGGAAGAGGCTTCGTCGACCAGCGATATTTGTTTCAACCAGAATTATTTATAGCAGACACTTTAGCTAGAGATTCAGTCTTCACCCTTCTGTCTTCATTATTTTGATCACTTGTTTCATTCGAGAAATTCACAAATGGCAAAACAAATTCGTGTTTACTTTCTCACTTTTCCTGTTCTGAACCATGTTCACTTTCAATTCCACTGTCACTATCTGATACAACATAACTTCCTAAACTGTCCTCAAAATATTTTTAAACAGTATCCTCAAAGTCAGGATCTGTAACACGTACAGTAGACGAAGACTTGACTACTGAATCCATAACGCAAAGTCACAGGTGCGGTCTCAGAGACCGCTAAAATAACGCTAAAGAAGCATTAATAGTATAGGTCCACGTCACGTTCAAGGAGCCACTGACAAAGGAAACCACGGCAGTTTCGGGAAAGGAGAAATAGACAACGCTGTTATCTTCTACCCCACCCTTATGCATTAGGAACTGACTAACAATAAACGCTAGCGACCTGTGAGACCACACGTGCGACGATAAGAGTTAATGTCTTTCCATCGGTCAGTGTTAATTTTCCCTTTTGGGGTGTGCGTTATTCTCGCTCTGTATTTTACTTGGAATGAGGCTGACTTTGCTACTGTCAGACATGTTTGCGTTTTGTAGCATTATTTACGCGGACACCAAGTAAAACGCCTGAATATGATCGCTTGTAGTGCTGCACATGGCCGGATACCGTGACAGATATTACCATGAGCATAACAGAATGGCGTAAACAGCTTTACTCCACCGGAAATCCAACATCCGGAAAAATTGTTATACTTATAGAGCTATCCAAGCACACGCCTCCAGCTTTTCAGTCTTTTTTTGACTTCCATTATCATTCTGAATGCATACCACTTTCGTGCACCAACTCGCTATTCTCGTCGACGCTCGTTAAGTGATTAGCTGCGGAGATAAAGAGGGAACGTCTACATCTACGCCTATATCTGCTTCTTCATCTATACTGTGTAAACCACCGTGAAGTGCATGGCAGATGGTACGTCGCTATGTGCCGGTACTAGTTATTAGGGTTTCTTCCCATTCCATTCACGTATGTAGCGCGGGAGGAATCATTGTTTGAATGCCTTTGTGCCTGCAGTAATTATTGTAATCTTATACTCATGATCCCTATGTGAACGATATGTAGGTGTTTGTAGTATATTCCTAGAGTCATAATTTAAAGCCGGTTCTTGAAACTTTGTTAATAGACTTTGTCGGGATAGTTAACGACTATCTTCAAGAGTCATCCAGTTCAGTTCCTTCAGTATCTCTTTGACACTCTCCCACGGATCAAACAAACCTGTGACGACTCATGCTACCCTTCCTGTATACGTTCAATATCCCTTGTTAGTCCTTATTGGTAAAGGTTCCCACTCTTGAGAAATATTCTAGAACCGGTCGCACGAATGATTTGTAAGCAATCTCCGTAGACTGATTGCACATCCCCAGTATTCTACCAATACACCGCAGTCTACCACCTGCTTTACTCATGACTGAGCCTATGTGATCATTCCATTTTGATCCCTACAAACTGTTGCATCCAGGTATTTGTATGAGGTGGCCGATTACAACAGTGAGCCATTGATGATATAGTCATAGGATACTGCTTTTTTTCGTTTTGTGAAGTGCACAATTTAACTTTTTTGCATATTTAAAGCAAGTTGTCAATCTATGCACAGTTTTGAAATCTTATGAAGATCTGACTGTTTATGCAGCTCCTTTCAGACATTAGTTCACTATACAGGGTGAAAACTATTTAAACCGACAAACTCTGGGATGTTGTAGGGGACATCAAGACAAATATTTTTCCCTTTTGTCATTTTTTCCTATGAGGATTATTTAAACCGGTGGAGACCGTATTACGCTCTTCAGTTGTTTGACATCGTATTACGATCTTCAGTTCTTAGAGGGCGTATTACGCTCTTCAGTTGTAGACAACTGCTGTCCAACAGTGTAGTAGTGGACTGTTTCTGTTTACTTATGGAGCAATACACTTGGAGTGAGTACACTGATATGGGTTGGTGCGTACTACGTAGCGCACCACAACGGACGAGCTGCACAGCGGGTTTATCAACAACAATATCCTAATCGCCGTATCCCGCATCATACGACCTTTACTGCTGTGTACCAACGACTGCATGAGACCGAGTCATTTAGCAGATTACCTGGACAGGGACGCCGTCGCACAGTAAGAACGCTGCAATTTGAGGAAGCTGTCTTGCAGCATGTGGGGCGGGATCCTTCAATCAGCACTCGTGCAATTGCACGTAACATGGGGACGAATCAGACGAATGTAAGAACAGTCCTTCGAGACCAATTGTTACGTCCATTTCACTTACAACGTGTCCACAACTTGGAACCAGTTGATTATCCACCCAGAGCTCAGTTTTCACAGTGGTACCTGGAACAGTGTGAAATGCGTCCTACATTTCCATCCTCTGTATTGTTTACCAATGAAGCAAAGTTCGGGCGTGATGGAGTCTTCAACATGCAAAATTCGCATGTTTGGAGTGAGGATAACCCACATGCCACAGTTGCGAGCGCTCATCAAGTGCGGTTCTTGTTAATGGGTGGGTTGGTGTTGCTGGGGACTGTTTAATTGGGCCGTATCTGTTACCTAGGCCATCAAATGGCAGGCACTATTACAATTTTCTCGCCAGAGCATTGCCAGAATTGCTGGAAGACGTCCCGCTCCCTACAAGATAACGCATGCGGTTCCAACATGACGGGGCGCCGGCACATTTCAGTAGTCGTGTGCGGCGATTACTAGGCCGACGATTCCCAGAGACGTGGATTGGTAGAGGTGGTCCTGTACCATGGCCTGCTCGATCCCCAGATATATCCCCTCTGGACTTTTTTGTGTGGGGAGAGATGCGCACTCTTGTTTAAGCAACTCCTGTTGCATCAGAAGAGGACCTGGTTGCCCGGATAGTAGCAGCAGCAGCAGGAACAATTCAGGATACTCCTGGGATTTTTGCCCGTGTCAGATAGAACATGATCCGACGGTGTAACCTTTGTTTACATTTCAATGGAGCCATTTTTAAAAATCTACTGTAATTAAAATTGGGTTTTGTTAGTGTGTTGTCTCTTGGTCATAAGAAAGTGGAAAAGTATTTGTTGGTTTAATTAATTTGCCGCCAGAGAAATCTTCCTCTACCGGTTTAAATACTCCTCATAGGAAAAAATGATATAAGGGAAAAATATTTGTTTTGATGTCCTCTACAACCTCAAAGAGTTTGTCGGTTTAAATACTTTTCACCCTGTAGATAACTACATCATCTGAAAAAAGTGTGAGTTTACTGTTTATATTGTCTGCAACATGAACAGCAAGGGTTCTAATACACTTCCCTGGGGCACACCAGAAGTTCATCCTACGTCTGACGATGACTCTCCATCCAAGATAACATGCCGTGTCCTCTCTACCGAAACGTCCTCAGTCCAGTCACAAGTTTCACTTGATATCCCATACGATGGTACTTTTAACAGTGAGCATATCTATGATACTGAGCCAAGTGCCTATCGGAAAACAAGAAATACTGCATTTACCTAACTGCCTTGATCCAAAGCTTTCAGTATGTCATGTGAGAAAAGTGCGAGATGGGTTTCACATGATCGATGGTTTCGGAATACATGCTGGTTGTCATTCTCGTCATTCTGTTCAAGACATCTCATTATGTTTGAGGTCAGAACATGTTCTAAGATTCTACAACAAATCGATATCAAGGATATTGGACGGTAGTTTTTTGGATCACTTCTACTATCCCTCTTGTAGACGGGTGTGCCTTTGGCCAAGAACTGGGCACGGTTTTTTATTCGAGGGATCTGTGATAAATTATAGTTAGAAGAGGGGAAAACCCAGCCGAAAATTCGGTACAAAATATGATACGAATTTCATCGCGCTTTGTTCAGCTTTAACGATTTTAGCGGTTTCTCCACACCATTGACACTAATATTTATTTCATTCATGTTTTCAGTGGTACGACGACTAAATTGGGTAATTTTTTTGGATTTTCGCGTGTAAAGTAACATCTGAAAACGGAGTTAAGCCTTTCAGCTTTTGCTTTGCTACCCTCAATTTCAGTTCCTGGGGACTGGACACTAACTTTGGTGCTACTAACAGCCTTTACATACGACCAGAATTTCTTTGGGTTTTGTAAAATACCATTCACAATATTCTGCTACTGTAGTCATTGAAGGCATCACGCATTGCCCTCTTGACAGCCAAATGCGTTTCATTCAGCATCTCCCTACGCTTTGTTTTAAACTTGTTATGCAGTAGTCTCTGTTTCTTTATAAGTTTCTTTAGAGTGACTGTAAACCACAGAGGTTCCCTCGCATTATTAACTGTCCTGCTGGGTACATATCTACCCAGTGCTAGGTCAACGTTTTCTTTAAACTTGTGCATAGCTCCTCTACATGCTCCTGCCCTGTGCTGAAAGTTTCATGTTCGTCATTGAGATACGACACTACTGATTTTTTATCTAGTTTACTGAGCGTGTATATTTTTCTGCTTGTTTTAGTTGTCCTTTGTACTGAGGTAATCATTGCTGCAACGACTGCGTCATGGTCACTGATACCAGCTTCGATATGGACATCCTCAAATAGGTCAGTTCTAAAGAAATGATAATCTAAACCCTCAGCTACCTTCGGCAGCTGTGGATTTCGATTAATTATCATTTCTTTCTAGAGAAGCTGCATGGTCGTCATTGGTATCTGTTCTTTCGGAACAGTTACTACCTTCATATAGGTCAGGTCTATTTGTTGGCATTATATCCAATACATTTTCATCATGAATGGGATTCCTGACTATCTGTTCTAGGTCATTTTCAGAGAAGGCATTTAGTAATTTTTCACAGGATGACTTATCACGCCGGCCCCTGTGGTTGAGAGGTTCTAGGCGCTTCAGTCCGGAACCACGCGGCTGATACGGTAGCAGGTTCGAATCCTGCCTCATGCAGTCCTTTGGTTAGTCAGGTTTAAGTAGTTCTAAGTCTAGGGGACTGATGACTTCAGATGTTAAGGCCCATAGTGCTTAGAGCCATTTGAACCACTTTTGACTTATCACGCCACCTTACTCAGTGGAACGCAACAAGGAATTTATTTTTCCCCTATCAACGTTAGTGTGGTCCTGCTGCCTTATAGTGTTGCAAATTGTCGTCTCCTAATATCTGGACCGATACATGTGTGAAAAACTTCCAACACCAAACTTCGCCTGTGGAGCTACCAAGACAATCCATCTGCCACATTGTCGAAGAACGTGAACGGAGAGCATACTGTGGTGGTCCAACTGAGTTTTTCATCCCCACCCGTATGTCTTGAGTATATAGCTACAGCTAACATTGGTATATAAAATTTATATTTTACGTATTTTTAATATGCTAAATAAACAGTAATAATAATTATCAGTTTAATACTGACCCTTCCAAATCCTGCCTAGTTCTTCCTTCTACTTGTCCACCCCGATAGCTGAGTGTTGCCGGCTCGGTAGCTCAGCGTGTTCTGTAAAAAAAAAATAAATAAATAAAAAATAAAAAAATAAAAAAATAATAAAAAAACTGTGTTAATGGATCAACGATGAACTTGAACAAGCGTCATGGGACGTCCATCCCGAATAAATACAACGAATCGTAACGAACAAAATGAGACAAAAAAATGGTCAGCGCGACGGACTGCCATGCCAAGGGGTTCGGGTTCGATTACCGGCTGGGTCAGAGATTTTCTCCGCTTAGGGACTGGGCGCTGTGTTGTCCTAATCATCATCATCTCATCCCCATCGACACGGAAGTCGTCGAAGTGACGTCAACTCAAAAGACTTGCACCAGGCGGCCGGCATACCCTACGGAAGGCCGTAGCCACACGACATTTCATTTTTTCCTTCTACTTACGTGCACAATGGTGCATTTATGTACAGACAGGTTGGACAATGGAGGCGTACTAAAATGCGAAGTTGTCAGATGCCCATTTACTGTACCGATTAGCAGACGGTAATGGTCGTGGCGCTCAACGTTTGTACCGGGAGAGTTTTCCAGAATAACAAGAGGACGTTTACAGCAATCTATTGTAGTCTTAGGGAGCAGGCCCATTACTCGGGACTGCAGGAGGGCTAGAAGCATGAGGACACCTCAAATGGAGTAGAAACTTCTTCGTGCAGTTTACGACAATCCTGGTGTCAGCGTAAGACAATTAACTGCGACAAGTAATGTTGGCCACATGACTGTGAGGAGAGTGCTACATGAGAAACTGCCGCATCCGTGCGATGTATTGGTTGTGCAGGTACTATCAGCAGCTTACTTCCCTGCACAGGTACACTTTTGCGAATGGTTCATTGAACAATTTGTCAACCCTTACTTTAGTGTAAATGCGCTGCTCACGGATGAGGCATCACTTCAAAGTAGATAATTAATGTTCTGAGGAGCTGCAGAAATTGAGCTCTAACACGGAAATAAAGCGTTTCCGGACCCGTCTCTGTACAACACATTTTCTTCTTTTTCGTGTGAGGAACGTTTGCTGGAAGTTCGCACACACTTTGCGACACTCTGTATTTAAGAATATTCCAAGGAAGTCATATTGTTTATAAAAAAGAATTCAGTTTAGATTAAACTGTCAAATTACTAGTCAGTTTGCCTGTTTACATTAAGGCTAGTTTGAGATCAAATTTTTGATCGCTAGTGGCCTAAATCATTCACTGTTTCTGGCGATTACTACATGAGTTGCCCAAAGCCTGACTGCAGCGAGCGTACGGCGGCAACAGGAGAGTAATGGATTCGGAATCGTCGCAGACAGTGACGTCATCACACATGCCAGACACACAAGCCCAGACGGTATCTGTGGCAGGAATGTTACTACGCCTTACTGGAAATCTCCAGAAGCAGTGCTCGAGCAGAAGCCAAAACCAATGCGTTAACCACAGTAATACTTTACGGAAAGGTCCTTCTGTTCTTCCCACGAAGCTCCATCTAAACATCGAACTGGGTATATACTGTTTTGACTGACCAGCTTATGTCTTTAATACTGCCCGAACAATTGTTTCATAAAATGAGCCTAATGACTTGCGTTGTCCATTCCTCTAAATGAGTCTTTTCGGGACATTCAGTTTATTCTTATCATGTTTTTCTCCTAAGAGTGTGAGCTAGCTCACTTGTTCGATATGCAGGCACTCAGATTCATGGATTTTTAAAATCGATTTTACAGAAAACTTCAATTAACGAGCCTTTGTCGTCTCCGTGCGACCCACCACGGGCAATGATCTCCCATTCCGATACGTCTGACTTTCCCCCAAACAAGCACGTCCTGTTCACTAGACTGGGTAACAGAAGATCCTTTGCGAGGACCGTATATGCCGTGGCCTTCAGACCTACCTTCTGTAACATCCTACATTAGACTTTATGGTGTAGACCTCCTTACTTTGTCGTGTTAATTGAAGACAATAATGGAAGTACATAATGTTTTGGCTCCTCAGTGTCTTTCTTATGTTACTTACATATACATAGTGTTCTATGAATGTGGGATTTTCCATGTCATTATGTTGCGGATTGCCTTCTACATAATGCTTTTTAGCGTATGTCAATGACGATGTTTCGTAATAATCGTGCAATAACACGATACTATTATTTAAGATGTACATATATGCAATCAGCATAAAGGATTTTTTTCGAAAATATATGCGGTTGTCCTTAGCAATAGCTGTACATGAAAAGATTATTTTTTGTTGTAAAGAATAAAACCTATATAATGCCCTTTTAGTAGAACAATGGAATGTGTTGTCATTGAAGAGTACTAGTGAAATTTTCGGCAAAGTTTTTGTTTTTAAGATCGCTGTGTTCATTTAAAATAGTGTTACGGTGTTTCTCCATATCTACGAAAACTTCTGTTTCTTCCGATATATTTAGTAAGCTGCCATTTTCGGCGATGTCTAGAACTGATACGCGTTGTGTCACGTCACTGGCTGTGTGGTTTTGTTCTCTTAAATGTGTAGTACCAAATGATGATAGTTTCTTGCCGGTCAGATTTTGATGTTCTTTAAATCTTATTTTGAAATTTCGTCCAGTTTGTCGTATGCAAATTTTTCCTCTGTTATCACATTTTAACTTATAAGCACTTGAAATTGCCAGTTTACAGGATTTTACTATGTAACATTAAGTATAATTACGATACAATCAAAATTTAGAAAGAGAAGGGGGAAAAGAGAGTAGGAAAGAAAGACAAAGAAAAAAATGAGGCAAGGAGTTAACAATTTTTTCCACATTGTTTAACGATTGTGGTCTACATGAACTCAGTGATAAGCATTTCGAGAGGTACGCCATTATGTATTTGAAACTGACGAAATTTGGAACTTCTCTGATTTTACGGGATACTTTATTCCATAATCTACTGCTGCCATTACAAAAGAATATATAGATAGTTTTGAGGTTATGTTTTGGGCAAACATTCAGCCACAAACGTTGCCTTAGCATCAGTGTGTTGCAGTCTTGTGGCTGAGTTCTTCTGACAGCCAGAACTCAATGTAAAAATGGTGAAATTAGTTGACGTACGTAATTTAAACAACAAACAATCTGATGTCAACATATTCCTAATGGGCATAAAATGTGTATGTATATATTTCAGAAACAATAAAAGAGAAAGCCACTGAACATGCCAACAACTATCAGAAACATGTTTGGGGGAATAAAACATAATTGTGATCCTATAAGAAAGCGGACCCTTTTAATTCTGCTAAGCAGAAATTTAAACTATAATTACGATATAAAAAATAAAAAAGGCAAGAACTTTTCATAAATTCAATGTACGCTGTGCAATATGTAAAACAAAATATAACTGTAAACACAAATATGTATATATTTCACTGATGATGCCTTTCAGGTAATAAAGACGTAAGACGCGTGCCTCGAAATGTACGTTTCATTCGCTTGTAACTAGACGAACCCAAAATGATCGTTATTAACATAACATTACAGGCAACTGAGGACGACAGAACAACGAAAATTAAATATGTTACTACAGGAGAGCTTGGTAAAAAAACTCTTGTAACACGACAGGAAACTAAAAATAATGTATTAGGTAAGGATTTGTTCTGTCGTAAATGATTTTGATGTAGGAATGCCGTATTTAAGGTTAGAGATTGGGATTGTGATTGTGAAGGAATTGATAAATCAAACAAAAGCGTGCGATGATTGAGCTTAGCTTAAACAGTACTCCAGGGCGACGCTGAACAGTCGGCGGGAGTAGTCGATGTTTACGCCATGTTGGAGCACGTCGAAGTAATCACACATGGGTAAAACTAGCTCGTGAGACATTTCTCTGTTGATGTCTCTGAACAATAACATTTTGTTTCTTTTTAAAGTATTATATGAAGAATATATCTTTAGCCATACAGATACAGCATCGCCACTCTTAATTTAACTGCTCGCCAGTTATTACATCAAGACAAGCCATCGTGCAGTGGCGCTGCCACTAGTAATGCAATAAATTTTTACCGCTAATATTTGGCCAACAAGAGTAGGCGATTTGGTAGCGTGAAGCTTCTGTTCACTAGACTATGCGTGAGTGTCCCTCCGTGTCAGTCGCATTGCTGATCATCAGAAGTCAGTATCCGAGAGTAGAACAAGGAACTCGTCGCACTTTTTTTTCTTCCCTGTTCCCTCACCAACTCAGCTGAAACCACATTAAGTTGACATGAGTCTCCAGGCATCTAAACACATTCGTTTGAATAACGCGACTCACGTAACTAATGACATACGGTATACTGTCGAACTGTTTTGGATTCAAGCTAGGGCTCTGAGCATGCCAAAGTCACCTGGTATTCTTCAAACCATGATGCAATGTTCTTAGCTTTCTGGACAGGAACATTTGTCAAACGGATACAGAGAAGGTCCGAGTCGACAGTGCTGCTTCTTGGTGGGAAGCATGCTATTTTTCAACTTACTTTCTTAAACACAGTGCTGAATACGATATCCACGGTGTCTTCGTCGACCACCTTCGGCGCCGCATTTATCTCCGCAGAAGAGATGTTTAAACAGACTGCCGGGAGCCACTGCAGGAGAAGGCTTGCCACACGCCACGACGCGATTCCTCTGCGTGTCTTTTTAAGCCGCCTCACTCAGAGCTACGTTTCAGATTATCTCAGAACATCTTCAGACTACTCTCCGATCAGACCGACTCTTAAAAGACGACAGGCAGTGAGATCTTACGAACATAGCAAGACGCTAGTAAGACTATACGAACCTAGCTTGATGTTACAGTGTTACTCGAAGCACTATGGTACTACTACGACCGTTAGTGACTGTTACAAATCCAGTAGTAGTGGTGCAGAGAGAGAGAGAGAGAGAGAGAGAGAGAGAGACAGTGAGAGACAGCAGAGAGATAACAGGATACAGAGTTCTGCGTGTTTTATATCGAATATCTTGTAGATAAATACATTTATGATTTAATCATTCTACAATGTTTGATGTGTTCTAGAGTGTTCATTCACCTTGTTACATCGACGGACACATTTTACCGTTAAACAAAACTAATGGTTGAAGTCCAGTGGAAACAGCACCAGATCAAAACACCGGCGAAGTTCAGGGTCAATAAAACACTTACAGGTAGACACTCCTAATGTCCGTCCACGTTCACCTGAGTACCATACCATGTCTTCGTGAAAAGTCCTTCCACTGCGGCTCAGTGAAGTGATGACGTTCTCTTTATTTATCTCAAAGATGCTTCGTATTGGTTCGCATGCGAAGTAGTTTCTGTAGAGCAGGACAACCACAGAAGTCGAGTTCTGTTGCACGCCGATAGAACGGTCTGTCGCTGAGCTATGTTATCTGATCTGCAGTAGTTCTCAAGGATGTGAGACTATTGGTTTTTAAAGATCGATGGGAAGACCTATGTGTTCGTTTCTAAGTCCGGACACAGCAACAAATGAACTTAGTTCTCCTCTGATGTGCTTAACAATAGCATTGTTGTTCACGTAATTGAAGACATGAAACTCCGCATAACCGTCCACATACGTACCCCACAAATCGCTGTGAAATGTATGGTAGACAGTAGTAACGTAGTAGCTCGTGTTATGGCTTCTCGTTCCTTTAGCGTATGAAACGCAGGAAGAATGATTACTTAAATGCCACCCTGCACGCTGTAATTAGCGTAATCTTGTCTTCCGGGCCTCTACAGGAACTCCACAGGAGTTGGAGTCTGAAGAATATTTCAAGATTCTTCAATTAACGATAATTACAGAAACTGTATAAGTAGACTTTCGCGAGATATATTGCTTCTATCTTCAAGCGGCTGGCAAATTAGGGTTTTAAGCATTTCTATGACACTATTCCGGGTGTCAGACGACGCTGTGACTATTCGTGCCGTCTTTCTTTGTTTACTTTCAACATCCCCTGCTTGTCCTGTTTGATATTGGTCTCGAGCAATATTCTGAACTGGGACGCCCATGTGCTTTGTAAGCGTAACGAAACGGAAGATACATCAGAGAAGGCCGAAATACTGAATTCGGTATTCCGAAATCGTTTCTTCGCGGAATACTGTAACACGGTCTGACCTTTGAGTCGTAGCACGAACGTCAAAATAGCAGATATTGAGATAACCGATCGTGGCATAGAAAAACAACTACAGTCGCTTAGTAGTGGAAAGGTGTCAGGAGCACACGAGATACTCACAAGATACTACAAAGATTATACGAAAGAACTTCCTTCCCTTCTAGCGGTAATTTATCGTAGATCGCTTGAGCAACGATGGGTACCTAGCGACTGGAAGAAAGTGCTAGTCATTCCCGTTTTTAAGAAGGGCCATAGGATAAGAACACAAAGTTACAGATGTGTATCGCTGACGTCAATCTGTTGCAGAATTACGTAGCCTGTCTTATGCTCAAGCATTATGACGCTTTTGGAGAATGAAAATCTCGTCCATAAAAATCAACATGGATTTCGCAACGATGTCCCGTGAAACTGAGCTCCTCTGTTCCTCCACGAGGTCCACAGCGCCGTAGACAACGGTGCTAAGGTTGATGCTGTGGAAGCTGTGTTCCTTGGCTTCAGGAAGCCATTTGACACCGTCCTGCAATGCCGTTGACGGAAAAAAAAAAAACAAAAAAAAACAAAAAAACAAGCTTATCGAGGAGCAGATTTGCGATCGGATTAAAGGCTTCCTTGCAGACAGAATTCAACACATCGGTCTTAACGGAACAAAATCGACAGATGTAAAGGCAATTTCCGGAGTACCCGAAGGAAGTGTGTTAGGATCGTTACTGATTACAATATATATAAATGACCTCGTAGGAAGTGTCGGATACTCTTTACAGCTGCTCGCAGGTGATGCGGTTATCTGTAACAAACGCCAGAAGACAGTAACGATTTGCAGTATGACCTTCAGAGAATTGATGAATGGTGCAGGCTCTGCCAGCTGACCCTGAACTAAGTAATTGTAATGTATTGCGGATATATAGGAAAAGAAGTCCACTGCTGTACAGCTACACTATTGATGACGAACCGTTGGGAACATTATCTGCCGTAAAATATCTAGGAGCAACTATCCAGAGCGGCCTTCAGTGGAATGACCATCTCGTGTAAAGTACAGATATTCGGCTTAGACGGAAGCTTACCAGCATTCATTCATCACACGAACGATTCGCGACTAAACAGGAAAACGGGGAATTGAGACTGGTACACAACATACCTTCCGCCAAACACCGTAAAGTGGCATGCGGAGCGTAAGTGTAGATGTAGAAATGCGACTCTGAGACGAAGAGGTTGACGCAGAAGATGAATTCGTAGTGGGCGATTTCAGTGCAGTCAGAAAACTAATGACCGACCAAATAAAGACTACCTCTCGTAGTGCTGCACTCAAGCTCTCGCCCTTAACTCATTCCAAGAGACATTACGTCTGTAATGTTGACACACGTAGCCGCGGATGCATAGTAAGAAGTCGCTCTGGGGAAGTTTAGTAGAGTGCGCGAAATTTTTTGGTCGTATAGGATAGGAACACATCGAGGGGACGCAATATGTTAAAAAATACGCTAATTATCGAAATAACTCCGCGACGAGTCACAGTCTTACGACAGGTGCCTCCGTCATTGCGACAACCATCTGCCAAGCTGTGCTGTCCTGAGCTGCGTAACTGGGCCATCAGACGGAAAACAGGAAGACCCAGAGTGTCACGTCACAGTATTGCCCACTGTGCGTACGACGGTGGGCAAGGCCACAGAAAGCGAGAGGCAGCGCGCTGCTGCAGGGAAGGCCAAGGCAGGAGCGGGCAGCGGCGGATGGCCGGCTGGCTGGCTGGCGGGCGAGCGCGGCTCGGCAGTCGTCGCTGGCGGACACCGCAGGCCGGAGACGCGCCGTACTGCACACGCGGTGAGTTACCTGCCCACGTACTGCACCTGCCGCTGGCTGTCGTTCAGCACTGGCCGACTGGGCGGACACGAACTCCACGGCTCGGTAAAGGTCGCGAAAGAATCTGCTAATCGAATTCCGCAACTTGCCGCTCAGCTAAAAGAGCCGGCATTTCGCCAGACAGGTGCGTCTGGGAACGTAATTTGTAGCTGGGGGGCAGTATCTACAGCAGAGAAAGGAAATTACTAGTGAACGCTTTTACATATGTACTATAGTGATACTGAAGATGGAGAATCTTGTGTAAGTACAGTAACGTATAGCAATGTATAGCGAAAGGCGCCAGACTATCTTCGTCGAGAAGCTTCAGATTTTGTTGGAAAGTGAGATATAATGGTGATCAGGGTTGAGGATGTTAGAACAAGAACTGTAACGCCTAAATTTTTAGAATAGGAAGCGATCATGTTTTGTCTGTGCGCGTCAGTTCAAATGGTTCAAATGGCTCTGAGCACTATGGGACTTAACATCTGAGGTCATCAGTCCCCTATAACTTAGAACTACTTAAACCTAACTAACCTAAGGACACCACACACATCCATGCCCGAGGCAGGATTCGAACGTGCGATCGTAGCGGTCACGCGGTTCCGGGCTGAAGCGCCTAGAGCCGCACGGCCACATCGGCCGGCTGTGCGCGTCGGAAATCATACTCCTGATTCATCTTCGGTGCAAGAAACTGACGGGAAATTGGTAACAAATGGAACAGAAAGGAAAGGAATTAGTGTGTGAAAAAGGGAAGTGACTTCATTTTTACTCTAATTTATTTCAATCATAAAGTCGTAGGAGATAGGTTTATTAATTTAATGGGCGTTATGCCAGAAGATCCGTTATTTGCACAGTTCGCTATTTACCTCATAGAAAACTGTACAGATGAGGAAACGCGTCCTTCTCTCCTTGTGGTTTTGGCAGACGTCCTCTGCACTTTGGAGAGCGACAAATGCGTGCCAGTTTTCATTCTCGTTTTAACTCTTTGTTTGAATTGCTTGAGAACAAACAGAATCTTACAGCCGGTTAAATAACGTCAACTCCTGTTCTGTTATAAAAAAGTGACAAGAAAACTACATAAAGACAATTCTTCATCCTGACCTCAGCAGTTGAGTCCCATAGTGCTCAGAGCCATTTGAACCATCTTCATCCTGAACAAACCAGTGTCATCGCAAAATGGTGAAATGGATAGACTGAACCTGCTGAAGTGTGTTTCCTACAAAGTTTAAACGTTATAATTAGCTTAAAAATACCTTCAGAATGCAAGTAATTTCAGTTGGATCGGTTTATTATATAATTTCTTTTCTTTAAACGCTTTTTCGTATCCTTCTGTTTTTCGTATCCTTCTGTCAGTTAAGGTGTTTCAGACAACAATTTATCTTTTTGTAAACATTGTGTTAAAAAGGTAATAATGTTCTTTAGATTAACATTGCCAAAAGAAGGAAGATTAGTGTTTAACGTCCATTCTTGACATTGCTCGACTGCTAGAATACGGCTTACTGATGTGTTGTGGGGAGTGCTGAAGAGAAAATCAAAGTTCTGCTGCTGGTTAAATAGTTCGGACACTGGGATATGGACAGTTTTGGATAAGTTGCAGAGTTCATGTTCTTGGATGGTAAAAGTTGCGGATTTCATGTGAGGAGGTATCACCACTCTCGATAGTCTATCTGCGGTACTAGCAGCACGAATGTAAAAAAACAAATGTTTATTTACGCAATAGTTGAGTAAAACATCTCACTTTGTGGCATATAGTGTCATTTTAAGTTCACTCGGCGTGTGACGATTCTGAATTGCTCTCAGCAACTTACTGTCATTGACAGGCGGCAAGACACAACACCCATTTTACTTCGTGAACGATTCGAGACATTGAAACGACGTTTTCGGTGAATGATATTACGAAACGGGCCGTTATCTTGTTCTGTGTTTGATCCTCTTAGCTTTTGCATCAACCAGGATACTGAAGCAAGTACAATTTTTTTGATGGAACGACATACTTTTCTTTCATAGAATTCGAATAGTACGGTGATAAAGCACTTGTTCGCTTTGAAAAGTTACGCAGAAATATACGAAAAAAGTGCTAAAACTGGGAGACAAGCTGGCCGAATTCGGCTGTTATGGTCGATGCGCGGTCAAGTGGGGCTCTTCGCCAGACTCCGTCGTGTAAAGTTTTTCGATTGTTCGCTTTTTAGAATGAAAGTTATTCACATACACAGGAGTACGTACGCACATTTGACATACATCTACATCATACTCCGCAAGCTACCTAACGGTGCGTGGCGAAGGGTATTTATGGTACCACTAATTCTTTTTCCACATCCCTATTCCACTCGCAAATGGAGCTTGAGAAGAACGATTTTCGGGAAGCCTCTGTATTAGCTCTAATACCTCGAATTTTCTCATCGTGGTCATCTTGCGAGATGTATCTGGGAGGAAGTAATATGTTGTCCGATTCTTCGTGGGAACGTGCTCTCTCGAAATTTCAGTCGTAAACCTCTCCATGATGAATGAAGCCTCTCTTTTAATGTCTACGACCGGTATTTGTTGCGCATCTTTGTAATGCTCTCTCGCCGACCAAAAGAACCCGTTACGAAACGCACCGCTCTTCATTGGATCTTCTCTATCTCATCTATCAGTCCTGTCTGATAAGCAGCCCAGATTGGTGAACAGTATCCAAGAATCTGTCGAACAAACGCCTTATAAGCCACTTCTTTCGTTACATTTCCTTGAGATTCTTCCTATGAATCTGTATGACATATGTTTTTCCTACTAGGTGTTTTATGTGGTCACTTCACTTAAGTTTTACTACTGATACGTCAGAAGTCAGAATATTGTTCCACGTATGAAAAATAGTAGCTGGCCCTTTTTCGTAAGTCGTATAAAGCAGAGGCAAGAGGAATTGTGTTTCGTTTCCGTAGCGGTGACCTCATTGTCCAGTTGCATATAACGTCGGAGCCTGCCATGAAAAAGCGTTCTTTCACTGTACTTGTCTTTTCAGGAGCTTTTGAATGATATTTTTTAAAAAAAGGGTACGTACTTGCTTCAGTGTACCGGATTTGTTACCAAGCAACAAAATTCCGTGCCCCTCTGCCTACCATGATTTAGCGAAAACTTGCTTCGATATCTTGATCCGTTAACGAAATAAAATGGGTGTTATATCTTACACGGTCTAGTTGTCTCCAGTGCTATTTCATCTGCGTACTGAGGGAGAATAAATGACTGTCTGTATGGATCAGCAGACGACCTGATCTCTTTATTTTATCCTCAACAATTTGAAACAACTATACAAGGCCGGAATAGAAGGGAGAACCGATAGAGGTACTCAAAGTACCCTCCGCCACACACCGTCAGGTGGCTTGCGGAGTATGGATGTAGATGTAGATGTAGATCGCACAAAGTAGACACACTACGTGAGAGAATACCCGGGAGCATTAGAAGTCGGATATATTGCTAGTAAACTTGCTACGAAAGACTAGTGTTTTCTATAAGCGAAAGAAGTTGCATCGAAAGAAAGATATTTCAGGTTCTTGTTTATGTGTGAAACCTTCAGAAGACATAAAACATAACTTCGACGGACAAATGTTACGCAGTGAAATGAAAGCGCATATCTTTAGTGAGCAGGAGACCCATGTTCGAATTCCGGCCCTGGTACAAATTTTTATTTGTCGCTTTAGTCTGCATACATACATCATAAAAATAAAACGTATTTGTGTCTGCTAAGTTTTAATATCATTTGAGTCTTGTTACGATGCCTCGCACCGTCATCAAGTGCAACGGTATGTATCTTCAGGACCGGTATTGTGTGCGTGTGGATAAGGCAACAAGTGTAGACAGTACCTCTATCTTTAAATACACTAAAGCCTAAGATGCCATTGGACCACCTGTAGCTTGTCGGTGATTCCACGCCGACTGACAGCATACAGTCTATGAATTTCTCTGAATGAACACTGCAGCAGTCGACGTACTGTACCACAATTTGTTATGGCTGGCTTGCCGACGGGGGATAAAATCTTAACAAGATACTCTGTCCCTATATGCGACCACAGAAAACCTATAATTTTTAAATCCCCTGCTTTGGTGCTCCATTGCAGGCTTTTAAGATCGTACACATTCCTGTCAAACCAGAGGAATTCTAATAATATGGCCGTTGCACTCTTGTAAGATTGTTCCCTCGATAGGAAATACCATGACGTGCAGCCATCAAGGATGCGTGTGAACATTCACTGGCCACATATTGCGTCCAATCGCGTATGAGAATGCGGCGCGTCGGAATCCTTGAGAATCATAGTAATAATTATGTTCCTGACGCAAATAGCTGTTGTATTTTTATATAATTTAAATATGGGGTAGATTATTTTTGCGTACTGCGGCTTTTACAATACTGGAAATGTCAATATTTTAACATACCCTGCAGCATATGAAGTAAGTAATACAGTGTTCAGTATGTATCGAGTATTATTGTTCAGGATGCTGTATATGCCAACTTTATGTGCTACATGGACACACTTCAAATTGAGGTGAAATCTAGAAACAGGTCGTGGAATAAACAAATATACTGAATGTGGCTGTTCATTAAAATTTATGTATTTCCTAAAGTACCATTATACGGCCACACCTTTCTAAATGTTTCAATACAGCATGGAAAGAATTAAGATAATTGTTACAACATTATTTATTGCCTCTATTCCATGCCTCTGTGACCAGAAGCGCTGTTTATACATTTTAATATCGAACATCAAATTGGCCGCGCGGGATTAGCCGAGCGGTCTCAGGCGCTGCAGTCATGGACTGTGCGGCTGGTCCCGGCGGGGGTTCGAGTCCTCCCTGGGGCATGGGTGTGTATGTTTGTCCTTAGGATAATTTAGGTTAAGTAGTGTGTACGCTCAGGGACTGATGACCTTAGCAGTTAAGTTCCATAAGATTTCACACACAGATGAACATTTCGAACATCAAATTCAAATTTAGAACTACACTCATCAGTTCTCTGAGATCCGTATGTCGCATTCTAAGGAAAAATGATTCTCTTCAGGAATCCTTTAATCAGTACATTTTTCTCATTGATTAATTCTTGGTCCCTGTTCTGTTACAGTAGTTCAAGTTTTAGTTTGCTGTAACTAATATTTTTAATTTGAACGAAAAAAATACGGAAAAAACTAACAAACGGGAAAATAGAAGAAACAGAAAAATTCTGTACACTGTTAAAACAGAAACATTCTGTACATTGCTAGAACGGCAATTTTCTTTATGTAAAAATGTATTTACGCACTGAATGCATTTGTCACCAATTGTGATTATTTTTGTCTTTTCTGTTATGTTACATTTGTATTAATTGGAGCTATAAAACTGCCCAGAAAGTGCAGCAATATAACTGTTAAGAAAGAAAAGGATTAACACAAAAGATAGAAGCTATTGAATCGTATGAGAGAATACTTGTTATAAGGCGTATAAAAACTGGGTGGTCTACCTCTTCAGACATTTCTTCCATTGAGCATTACGGACTTAAATAAATTGAGAATGGCTCTCTAGAAATAGCGGACATAATACTCCACGGTAAGAACACCACTGTAGCCTATGTGTTCTTCCATTGGTATAATAAAGTAATTCTCTTCTAGCTTGGAGACTATTCCAGCAGTTCGCAGGAACGTAATGAAAAACTTCACTGATTTCTAGTACCGTTTATGGGCAACATACAGCAATCATTGACTAGTGCAAATTTCGTGACTAAAGTTAACGAAAAATAGTTTCGTTCAGAACACAATAACGTGCGAATTAGATGGGTAAATGGCAAAAAATCTACAAATATTAAGTTTCACCTTATTCCAAATTATTGATGTATACACAGACAAAATTTCAGGATCTCTAGGGGTATCAAAAGTTTCATGGATTTTGTTGCCTACCATTTCCTCAGACAGGCGGAACACGTGCTGAGAAGCTCTTTACAAAAGTTTCCTAAGTTAAAACTTTGTTATAGGCCTGTGCATGGCATCTACATGTATTAATGTCACTATTATAATTTATTACATCAAGCCTGGTATAAGAGGCACATCGTGGTAACACAGCTTTGTTTTCTTGCGGTGATCTTTTCCATGAGGTTGGACTCCTTTCTTCTAGCGGCTCTCGTTGCAGATGATTTAGCATCACTTTAACACTCTCAAGCTCGTTAAATATGTTTGTCACGATTCGTACAGCAGATCTTCCGACGGTCTGAATGTCTCTTACCGTGCCGATGGTAATCGGTTCACAAGCAACTGAACGATTGTAGGGATCGTGTGCATACGAACACCTAAGCGGTATATCCGCAGTCGATTGACGTAACCAGCTATGCGGCACGCGGCACCTCGTTGCACGTTAGACAAGGTAGTTCTACCTCACTTTTTTGTCGTTATTTTCCTAATGGCATTGCAATTACTTCCTTAATGGCGTCTAGTAATTTTATTTTTATTTCTCCCTCTCGGTACTTTTCCTTCTATCTTCACAGCGTTAGCGTTGTTTCTAAAGTTTCCAGTTCTCGAATTTCGCCTTTCATCGTATTCACTATATCTAGTTTTGCGTGATACTGCCTCACACTATCTTCTCTTCTGTAGAGTTAAGATCTGGATCAAGTTTTCTTATCTTGAGCTATTTATACTGCATTACATATTAGCAGTGAGTGGATTCTGATGTTCAGTAGAGATCTTTTCGTAGCAATCAACCTACAAAAATACCTTTGTCGAAAGCGGACCAGAAGTGTTGAACACATTATTCTGTGCTACTACAAATGCATAGTATTACGAATTCTTCTCTCACACATTAATGAAGCACTGGTCGATGTATCGACTTTCGTGTGACGTCCTTATTTTGCAGAAAATATATACTTGTAATTTTTTCAAATGTCTTATGAAGAACAATACTTTTCTTTCGAATATTTATATTAAAACTTGTCGATAGATTGCACGAATAGATAACGACGACCTTTGTATTATGCTGCGATGACCATAGCAGGATTCTTGCTTCCTCCAGCTGTTGCTTTCGCAGCATGTCTAAAGTAAACGACGTTTCATCGTTTCTTTTCTTCCGTACATTAAAAGATGCCTCTGTGCATTAGCATGTGCTCCATCACTCTGTATCTCAATATTATCTCATTCTTTGTTCTACCTAATACACTTTACGTAGTATTTTACCGTCTAGTTCGGTATCCTTCTGCAATCCAACAACTACGATTAATTTTTCCCGATTCTTCCACTCTTACGATTCTTGTTTCATACGTACGGTTTCTCATTTATTTAACACGATTAACTTTCTTTTGCTGAAAATCCCAACTAACGTGCAGGTCAAATCCTAATGTCTACCAGACTTCTCGCTCCCTATTTGATGACGTCAGGGTTTCTCCAGTTATTGTAATATTTCCTTTCGCAGTTTTGATGTTAGTATGACTGTTATTGCTCTTCTCGTTACTTTCCATTGCTGATCAGTGAAAAATAGTTTGTCACCTGCATTTAACAGTTCTGCTTGTTCTTTAATTATAAATCTCATTTGTAAATCTTAGTCCTGGGGCAAATCCCCGTACATTTTTATTTCTCTTATGTACATCCTTTACTGCTGAAACTTAAGTAACAAAGATGATGCAATCAACCTTGTTTGATGCAATTTTTGCGCTTGCGTGTCTTTCTTGGTTTCGGACTTTTACCACTACGACTTCTGGTTTTGCAGATGTTATCAATAACGTGTTTGTAACTGTGTTTGAACTTCATTCTTCTCATCTTTCCAACTTCAGTATCCAAGGTGCTCTATAAGTTCAGAAAAACCTCGTCTACATCCTAGTACTTCTTAAACTTCTCCAACCATTTCTAAGTGAAACGTCAGAATCACTTGTGTGGTTCCTTTACTTTCTTTAAACCTGGAATGATTTTAGACTAATATGGCTCATTTTCTCCCATTATTCTATACGTTATTATCGGTAGAAATGTGGAAGAGTAGCCTTCAAAGTGACAACCTATAATTTTGCAAATTCTGTAGTTTTTATTGTTCAGTAGTGGTTTACTTGGCAGAGAAAAACAAAACTTTGCTGTAAATGCATGACCTGTTTCATTGACAGTGGCACAGTTATGTAGTAAGGAGTACATGGAATACTATACCTTGTCTGTTTCATGTAGTGTTGTGGAAAGGAGACGAGAAGTTGTGCCATATACTGTATTCGGCAATACTGTTTCTCCCCTCAGTGCCTCAGTTCTGGGCAAATCAAGAATCACGTTATAAGTTCCAATGCCAGTTTGAAGTCGCTAAATTATAATAACTTTCTCTGCGTCTTCAGGATTGTAATAGCGATTACTTGCATGACAGTGAAACGGACGCCTGCACTGTTTCATTTTCATTGTCGTGGATGTTTAGACAGTGGTCAACTTGAAACTTCCTAGCATGTTAAAACTGTGTGCCGGACCGAGACTCCAATTCGGGACCTTTGCCTTTGTTAGAGCACTTGCCCGCTTAAGGTAAAAGTCCCGAGTTCCAGCTTCGGTCCAGCACACAGTTTTAATGTGCCGGGAAGTTTCATATCATCGAACACTTCGCTGCAGAGTGAAAATTTCATTCTGATTACTCAACTTCTTTGACTGGGAACTAAATCAGCTCTAAACTTTTTAGATTGAAATATGTTCATATTAATCGCCAGACAGAACGTTTTTCGATTCGTATGATACAGTCCTAAAGAACGAGACGTAAAGCAGCATTTTGTGGAATTGTTGTATGTGCTCGTCTAGTTTGGCTACGCGTTAACGTTACGACGACCTGAATTGAAGAATGAAAAACGATTGGGTCATCATTAGAGACGGAACAAGCTCCTGCACATTCATTCATTTCCATCGAGTTGTTAATACGTTATGTTACTTTTATCTCATCGTTAAGTTTTGCAAAGCAGTGTAGATTCTCGAGAAAAGTTGTTGCGGAAGTACTTGTGAAGAAGGGGAAAAGACGAAGGAAGTAATTTGTATAAATGAGGGGAAAATTACAAAAACAACTATAACTCAGGAACGCACAGCCATTGGCTTAACAGTTATACATCCACATCTTCACACATACTCTGCAAACCACAGTGAAGCGAATGGCAGAGAATACTTAGCATGATACTACATGTTCGGATTCCTTCTCGTTGCAATCGCGTATGGAGAGCGGGAGCAATGACTGCTTAAATGGCGCCGTGCGTTCTGTAATTAGTCTGACCTTGTCTTCACAGTTCGCAGATGAGCGACGCGTAGGGAGCTGAAGAAAACCTCTAGATTGTTCGCTTCATACTGGCTCTCGAAACTGTGTATGTAGTGTTTCGTAAAATATATTGCGTCTTTTCAGGCGTCTGCCAGTGCATATTTTCCATTTCCACGAATTTCTTCCATGAGTGAAACAAACCGGTGACCATTCGTGCAGCCCTTCTTTGTGTACTTCAATATTCCCTGCTAGTCTTATTTGGTACGTGTTCCACGCACTTGAGCAATACACTAAGACGAACACACATGTGACTTGTAGACTGGCTTCATTTTACAAGTATTCTGTCAATGAACCGAAATCTGCCACCTCTATTACCTAAGACTGACAATGAGCCTATGTGATCATTCCATTTCATATCTTTACAAATTCTTACATCCAGGTATATGTATGAGTTGACTGATTCCAACTTTCACTCAGTGAAGCTGTCAGAGGAGACGAATTTTGTGCACTTTGTGAAGTGCACAGTTTTACATTTCTGAACTTTGAAAACTAGATGTGCCTGTATACTTATGCAGTTTTTACCAGGTAGTACGTCATCCATACATATAATAAAAATGTATGTTCCATATCTCCTACTAAACCACGGGACCGATTTCAACTGCACTCGGCATACATCTCACTCACTGTCTGGAAAGAATCACTGTGGGGTTAAGAGCCACCTACCTATCAAACGGGTGGGGGCGAAAAGGCAGTGTAGCCCCATGACGTGTGAATAGACATACTTTTGTCGTCCAGTATTTGACAATGAGAGCACTTAGTATCCTGCAACAAACTTTGCACATAATTTCAAACTTTTACGAAATTTTCTGTTGCTGGCAACCCCCACAAAATTATGAAAGGAAAAGAGTTTGACGCTTACTACATTTTCACTGTTCATGTAGTATAACTACTGCATGAAGCCTGACGCTTTAATTTGTTACTGCTTTAGTACTAATTGTATTCTCAACACATTTAGCAGACAGCATCCACATATGTCGCTGAATATACTTACAAAAATATACGCTGTATGACACCTAGTTCAAGAGGTGTTGTTGTTGTTGTTGTTATTGTTGTTGTTGTTATTGTTGTTGTTGTGGTCTTCAGGCCGAAGCTGTTTTGATGGAGCTGTCCATGCTACTCTGTCCCGGGCGAGCCACTTCATCTCCGAATAACTACTGCAACCTACATCTCTCTGCATCTGCTTACTGTATTCATCTATCTCTTGGTCTCCCTCTAAGATTTTTACCTCTGACATTTCCCTCCAGTACTAAATTGGTGGTAGCTTGATGTCTCAGCACTTTTCCTATCAACCGATCAAGTTGTGGCACAAAAATCTTGCCCCCCCCCCCCCCAAGTTCTGTTCAGTTCTTCCTCATTAGTTACGTGATCGGCCCATCTAATTTTTTAAAATTCTTCTATAGCATCGCATGTCGAAAGCTTCTATTCTCTTTTTATCTAAAATGTTTATCGTCCATGTTTCACTTCCATACTCCAGACAAATACCTTCAAAAAAGACTTCCTAACACTTATATCTATATTCGATGTTAACAAATTTCTCTTCTTCAGAAATGCTTTTCTTATCATTGCCAGTCTACATTGTATATACTCCCTACTTCGTTCATCATCAGTTACATTGCTGTCGAGATAGCAAAACTCATCTACTACTCTAAGTGTCTCGTTTCCCAATCTGATTCCATCAGCATCGCCTGATTTAATTCGACTGCATTCCATTATCCTTTTTTCGCTTTTTTTGATGTTCATCTTACATCTCCTTTCAAGATACTGTCCATTCCATTCAACAGCTCTTCCAAGTCCTTTGTTGTCTTTGACAGAATTACAATGTCATCGTCAAAGTCCAAAGTTTTTAATTCTTCCCCTTGCACTTTAATTCCTTTCCAAGTATTTATTTGGTTTCCTTTACTGCGTGATAAGTGCGTATAATGAATAACATCGGGGATAGGCTGCAACTGTGCCTCACTCTCTTTTCAACCACTGCCTCCCTTGCATGCCTGTCGGCTCTTATAGTGCGCTCTGGCTTCTGTACAAGATGTAAACAGCCTTTCGCTCCCTGTATGTTACCTCTGCTACCTTAAGAATTTGAAAGAGAGCATTCCAGTCAACATTGTCAAAGCTTTCTCCAAGTCTACAGATGCTATAAATGTAGGTTTGTCTTTCCCTAATCTATCTCCTAAGATAAGCTTGAGGGTCAGTATTGCCTCATGTGTTCCTACATTTCTCTGGAATCCAAATCTGATCTTCCCCGAATTCTCCTTCTACCAGTTTTTCCATTCTTATGTAAAGGATTCGTGTTAGTGTTTTGCAACCGTGCCTTATTAAACTGATAGTTCGGTAATTTTCACACTTGTCAGCAACTGCTTTTTTTTACTACGTCCTTCTTGAAGTCTGAGAGTATTTCACGTATCTCATTCATCTTGCACACCAGATGGAAGAGTTCTGTCATGGCTGGTTCTCCTAAGGCTACCAGTAGTTCTGACGGAATATCGTCTACTCCCAAAGCCCTGTTTTAACTTAGATCTTTCAGAGCTTTGTCAAATTCTTCTCACAGGATCGTATCTCTCACCTCATTTTCATCTACGCCCGCTTCCCTTTCTATAATATTGCTTTCAAGTTCATCTTCCTTGTATAGACCCTCTACACACCCTTACACCTTTCAGCTTTCCCCTCTTTACTTAGATCTGGTTTACCATCTGAGGTCTTAATATTCGTACGGCTGCTTCTCTTTTCTCCAAACGCCTCTTTAATTTTCCTATAAGTGGTATCATCTTTCCCCTAGTGAAATATTCTTTTAATCTCTTACGTTTGCTTTCTTACCATTCCAGGTTATCAATTTTGCACTTCCTGTCAATCTGAGTTTTTAAATGTGTGTATTCCCGTTCGCCTGCTTCATTTTCTGCATCATAAATTTTGTTGTTTCATCATTTAAATTCAATATATGTTGTGTTATCCAACGATTTCTACTAGGCCTTGTCTTTTTACCTATTTTAATCTCACTGCCTTCACTACTTCATCTGTTACAACTACCCATTCGTCTTCTACTGTATTCGATTCACCTGTTGTAGTCAACCGCTGCCTAATGCTCTTTCTGGAACCCTCGGAAATCTCTGGTTCTTTCAACTTACCCACGTCTACTCTCCTTAATTACCTATCCTTTTCCAATTTATTCAGTTTTAATCTAGAGTTTATTACCAATCAGCTGTGGTCAGAGTCCATATATGCCGCTGAAAATGTCTTACAATTTAAAATCTGTTCCGAAAACTCTGTCTAACTATTAAATAATCATTCTGAAATCTTCCGGTGTCTCCAGGTCTCTTCCAGATATACAAACTAAGTGTAGGCGATAATTAAATTACGTTCTGTGCAAAAGTCTACCAGGCTGCTTCCACTTTCATTCCTTTCCCCCAGTCCATATTCACTTACTATTTTTCCTTCTCTTCCTTTTCCTACTGATGAATTCCTGTTCGCCATGACTATTAAATTTTTGTCTTCATTTTTGTCTTCATTAACTATATGAATAATTTCTTTCATCTCATCATACATTTCTTCAGTATGTTCATCATCTGCGTAGCTAGTTGGCATGTAAACTTGTATTACTGTTGCAGGCGTGGTTATCGTGTCTATGTTAGCTACGATAATGCGTTCAGTATGCTGTTCATAGCAGCTTACCGGCATTCTTATTTTCTTATTCATTGTTATATCCACTTTTACATTACCCCTATTTGACTCTGTATTTACGACCTTGTGTTCAACTGACCAGAAGTCCTGTTCCTCGTGCCACCAAACTTGCCGGCCAGTGTGGCCGAGCGGTTCTAGGCGCTTCAGTCTGGAACCGCGCGACCGCTACGGTCGCAGGTTCGAATCCTGCCTCGGGCATGGATGTGTGTGATGTCCTTCGGTTAGTTAGGTTTAAGTAGTTCTAAGTTATAGGGGACAGATGACCTCAGATGTTAAGTCCCATAGTGCTCAGGACTATTTGAACCATTTGAGCCACCAAACTTCACCAATTCCCACTATGTCTAGCTTCAAATTACCTGCGATTTCCTTTTATAACTTTTCTTATCTACCTGCCCAGATAAGGGATCTAACATTCCACGCTCCGATCCGTATAATGTCAGTTTTGTTTCTCCTGATGACGACATCCTCCTGAATAAGCATTTCCTACGGATCTGAATGTGGAACTGTTCTCCTCCGGAATATTTTATCCGAGAGTATGCCATCATCATTTAATCACAAAGGAGAGCAGCATGTCCTCGGGAAACGTTATGGCTGTAGTTCCCTTGCTTTCAGTACCTGCATAGCAAGGCTCTTTTGATTGATGTTACAAGGCCAGATCAGTCATTTATCCAGACTGTTGCCTCAGCAACTATTGAGAAGGGTGCAGACCTTATTCAGGAACCACATGTTTGTGTGGCCTCTCAGCAGATACCCCTCTGTTGTGGTTGTATCGACAGTACGGTAAGAAGGTACGTCGAACAGATGTGCAGAACTATAGACCTATATCTCTACCGTTGATCAGTTGTGGAGTTTTGGGACACGTATTGTGTTCGAGTACAATGACTTTTTTGGAGACTAGAAATCTACTCTGTAGGAATCAGCATGGGTTTCTAAAAAGACGATCGTGTGAAACCCAGCTCGCGCTATTCGTCCCAGAGACTCATAGGGCCATAGACACGGGTTCCCAGGTAGATGCCGTGTTTCTTGACTTCCGGAAGGCGTTCGGTACAGTTCCCCACAGTTGTTTAATGAACAAAGTAAGAGCATAAGGACTATCAGACCAATTGTGTCATTGGATTGAAGAGTTTCTAGATAACAGAACGCAGCACGTCATTCTCAATGGAGAGAAGTCTTCCGAAGTAAGAGTGATTTCAGGTGTGCCGCAGGGGAGTGTCGTAGGACCGTTGCTATTCACAATATACATAAATGACCTGGTGGATAACATCGGAAGTTCACCGAGGCTTTTTGCGGATGATGCTGTAGTATATGGAGAGGTACAATCGAAAATTGTTCTGAAATGCGGGAGGATCTGCAACGAATTGACGCATGGTGCAGGGAATGGCAATTGAATCTCAGTGTAGACAAGTGTAATGTGCTGCGAATACATAGAAAGAAAGATCCTTTATCATTTAACTACAATACAGCAGGTCAGCAACTGGAAGCAGTTACCAGAATGAGATTTTCACTCTGCAGCGGAGTGTGCGCTGATATGAAACTTCCTGGCAGATTAAAAACTGTGTGCCCGACCGAGACTCGAACTCGGTCGGGCACACAGTTTTAATCTGCCAGGAAGTTTCATGGAAGCAGTTAATTCCATAAATTATCTGGGAGTAGGCATTAAGAGTGTTTTAAAATGGAATGACCATATAAAATTAATCGTCGGTAAAGCAGATGCCAGACTGAGATTCATTGGAAGAATCCTAAGGAAATGCAGTCCGAAAACAAAGGAAGTAGGTTACAGCACACTTGTTCGCCCACTGCTTGAATACTGCTCACCGGTGTGGTATCCGTACCAGATAGGGTTGATAGAAGAGATAGAGAAGATCCAACGGAGAGCAGCGCGCTTCGTTACAGGATCATTTAGTAATCGCGAAAGCATTACGGAGATGATAAATAAACTCCAGTGGAAGTCTCTGCAAGAGAGACGCTCAGTAGCTCGGTACGGGCTTTTGTTGAAGTTTCGAGAACATACCTTCACCGAGGAGTCAAGACGCAACATAAAGTATAAGGGAGCAATACGCTTCACTGGAGCGCTTCTGATGCTACTACACTCCTGGAAATGGAAAAAAGAACACATTGACACCGGTGTGTCAGACCCACCATACTTGCTCCGGACACTGCGAGAGGGCTGTACAAGCAATGATCACACGCACGGCACAGCGGACACACCAGGAACCGCGGTGTTGGCCGTCGAATGGCGCTAGCTGCGCAGCATTTGTGCACCGCCGCCGTCAGTGTCAGCCAGTTTGCCGTGGCATACGGAGCTCCATCGCAGTCTTTAACACTGGTAGCATGCCGCGACAGCGTGGACGTGAACCGTATGTGCAGTTGACGGACTTTGAGCGAGGGCGTATAGTGGGCATGCGGGAGGCCGGGTGGACGTACCGCCGAATTGCTCAACACGTGGGGCGTGAGGTCTCCACAGTACATCGATGTTGTCGCCAGTGGTCGGCGGAAGGTGCACGTGCCCGTCGACCTGGGACCGGACCGCAGCGACGCACGGATGCACGCCAAGACCGTAGGATCCTACGCAGTGCCATAGGGGACCGCACCGCCACTTCCCAGCAAATTAGGGACACTGTTGCTCCTGGGGTATCGGCGAGGACCATTCGCAACCGTCTCCATGAAGCTGGGCTACGGTCCCGCACACCGTTAGGCCGTCTTCCGCTCACGCCCCAACATCGTGCAGCCCGCCTCCAGTGGTGTCGCGACAGGCGTGAATGGAGGGACGAATGGAGACGTGTCGTCTTCAGCGATGAGAGTCGCTTCTGCCTTGGTGCCAATGATGGTCGTATGCGTGTTTGGCGCCGTGCAGGTGAGCGCCACAATCAGGACTGCATACGACCGAGGCACACAGGACCAACACCCGGCATCATGGTGTGGAGAGCGATCTCCTACACTGGCCGTACACCACTGGTGATCGTCTAGGGGACACTGAATAGTGCACGGTACATCCAAACCGTCATCGAACCCATCGTTCTACCATTCCTAGACCGGCAAGGGAACTTGCTGTTCCAACAGGACAATGCACGTCCGCATGTATCTCGTGCCACTCAACGTGCTCTAGAAGGTGTAAGTCAACTACCCTGGCCAGCAAGATCTCCGGATCTGTCCCCCGATGAGCATGTTTGGGACTGGATGAAGCGTCGTCTCACGCGGTCTGCACGTCCAGCACGAACGCTGGTCCAACTGAGGCGCCAGGTGGAAATGGCATGGCAAGCCGTTCCACAGGACTACATCCAGCATCTCTACGATCGTCTCCATGGGAGAATAGCAGCCTGCATTGCTGCGAAAGGTGGATATACACTGTACTAGTGCCGACATTGTGCATGCTCTGTTGCCTGTGTCTATGTGCCTGTGGTTGTGTCAGTGTGATCATGTGATGTATCTGACCCCAGGAATGTGTCAATAAAGTTTCCCCTTCCTGGGACAATGAATTCACGGTGTTCTTATTTCAATTTCCAGGAGTGTATTTTTGTTGTCCGCTGCCCGCAGTCTAGTGGCTAGCATTGCTGCCTCTGGATCACGGGGTATCAGATTCGATTCCCGGCCGGGTCGGGGATTTTCTCCACCCGGGGACTGGGCGTTTGTATTGTCCTCATCATTTCATAATTATTGGGGGGAGTGGCGAGGCTGGGCAGTGAAAAGATTGGGAATTTGTATGAGTGCTTATGACTCCGCAGTTGAGCACCCCACAAACCAACTGTCATCATCTATTTTTGTTGGTGACTCGCCATATACGAAAACGTGTTGCTTACACCAAGAAATGTTCAAGACAGTCACATATTTTGTTATCGTAGTAGAACTGTACATAGTTATTACATACCTTCCACGGGCACTGCAATTTGCGTGAATCTCTTCTAAATCATCGAAGAGTAATGTCATTAATTGCTGCACGTAATGTCTTACTTGCTGCATGACGAAAGTATCATATATACGGGGAGACTCTTCACATGAAAATTGTGAAAATAATGATGATTTTGTGTTTGGGATTTTCCTAAGCGCCCGTGTTGTTTTAGCTAAGTTGGGGGGGGGGGGAGGAGTGCTATGTTGTCCGACTCTTCCCGAAAAATGCTCTCTCGAAATTTCAGTAGTAAAGCTCTCCATGGTAGTAAATATGAGCAAGTAATCATGTGTGTGTTAATTTCCATTATTTCAAGATTTTTCATCTTCCTCCCTTTGTGGATATTGTGCAGAACTTTTTCATATCGCTATAAAGGTAAATGAAAATAACTTTACACAAATATCTAAAACAAATGGAAATAAAAACTCAAGTGTTTGCCAATATTTGGATAAAAGTGAAATTTTCAGTCAACAGTATAAATGAATGATTCAGATAGACGTGGCTAGTTTAAAGCTGACTAAAAACGGATGATTGTGTAAGTCTGACAAATTAATTGTATTCAGTCTACTAGTTACATGATTACTGTTCACCAATCAATAAACGCTGAATCGGTTTCAAGGATCTCATCTAGATGACCACACAACCCAGATCAACAGGACCGTTGTCTTAACGAAAGTGTCTAACTTCAGGTTGGGAAGTGACAGCATCCACATCTACATCATACTCCACAAGCCACCTAATAGTGTGTGGCGGAGGGTACATTTGTACCAGTAACCAAGCCCACCATCCCCATGGCCATTACACGAGACGTGTGTGTGTGTGTGTGTGTGGGGGGGGGGGGGGGGGAGTGCTATGTTGTCCGACTCTTCCTGAAAAATGCTCTCTCGAAATTTCAGTAGTAAAGCTCTCCATGATGAACAACACCTCTCTTGTAACGTCTGGCAATGGAGGCGACTTCCTTCGTGGATGAGTTACATTTTCTTAAGATTCTTCCTATGAATCTGAGTCTGGCGTCTTCTTTTCCCACTATTTGTTTGATGTGGTCATTCCACCTAAGGTCGCTCTGGTTAGTTGTTGTTGTTGTTGTTGTTGTTGTGGTCTTCAGTCCTGACACTGGTTTGATGCAGCTCTCCATGCTGTTCTATCCTGTGCAAGCTTCTTCATCTCCCAGTACCTACTGCAACCTACATCCTTCTGAATCTGCTTAGTGTATTCATTTCTTGGTCTCCCCCTACGATTTTTACCCTCCACGCTGCCCTCCAATACTAAATTGGTTATCCCTTGATGCCTCAGAACATGTCCTACCAACCGATCCCTTCTTCTGGTCAAGTTGTGCCACAAACTCCTCTTCTCCCCAATCCTATTCAGTACCTCCTGGTTAGTTACTCATAAGTATTTTACGGCAGATACTACTTCCAGCGATTTGTTATCAATAGTGTAGCTGTACAGTAGTGGATTTCTTTTCCTAATTCTAGGGCATTAAACGTGGTCCACACAAACAGATTGACGTCAACGATATAGGTCCGTAATCGTGTGCACCTATCCTACGGCCTTCTTATGAACGCGAATGAGCTGCACTTTCTTCCAGTCGCTAGGTGCCCTTCGTTGCTCAAGCGATCTACGATAAATTACTGCTATAAGGCAAGCAAGTTCCTTCGCATAATATTTGCAGCATCTCCTTTCCACTACAAAGCGATTGTAGCTGCTTTTTAATTCCGCGATCGGTTAACTCAATATTTGTCATTTCGACGTTCGCACTACGATTGAAAGGAGAGACCGTGTTACGATCTTCCGCGCTGAAACAATTTCGGAAGACCGAATTCAGTATTTCGTCCTTCTCTCTGTTATCTTCCGTCTCGGTGCCAGTATGGTCGTTGATTGAATGAATAAATGATTTTGACCCACTTACTGACTTTACACACGACGAAAACCTCTTAGGGTTGTTGCTCAGATCGGTTGACAAAGTTTTACTTTCAAAGCCATTGAATGCTTCTCTCATTGCTCTCTTTGCGCTCATTTTCGCAGGTTTTTACTTCTCTTGAGTCTGAGATGAAATTCTCTTTGTTTAAGGAGCAATTTCCTAACACGGCTGTAATACCATGGTGGATCTTTCCCATCCCTTTAAACCTTTCACGGTACATATTTTTTTAGGGCATACAGCAGGATGCTTTTGAATGTTTTTCCATTTATGGTCCCCACCTTCGTCCTCATCACCGAATATTTGATGCTGACTGCTCAGATACTCTGAAATTCGTATACTATCACTCTTAATAAGCAAAAATATCTTCCTACCTATCTTAACATTCTTTGTACGACCCTTCGTCATAGATGCTATCACAACCTTACGGTCACTGATACTTCCTCTACCTTAACTGATTCGGTAAGATCTGGTGTGTTTGTTGCCAGGAGGTCTAAGACGTTACCCTCACGAGTTGGTTCTCTAACTATCTGTTCAAAGTAATTAACGGTCAAGATTTCCAGAAAAATGCCTGTGTCTAGCATCACTTTTGAATGCATGACACTCCCAATCTATACCTGGAAAGTTGAAGTCACCGCCATTGCAATGGTATGATCAGGAAAATTGTTAAAGATATTCTGCAAGATCTGTCTGGAGCTCTGCCACTAGAGCTCCTGACCCAGGCGGTCAGTAAAAGCATCCGATTACCATTTTTGACCGACCTTTCATACTTAACTTCACCCAGATTAATTCACAATCGGAACTCTTGATAACCTCGTTTGATTTTATTGAATTCTTTACTGCAATAACCACGCCGTCACCCTGGCGATTAACCTGTCCTTACGATAAATATTCCAATCTACCTTAGGATTTCGTTGTCATTAACGTCCGGTTTCCAGCAGCTTTCTGTCCTACCTACGATCTCTGCATTATAACCTTCAGTAAACGATACTAGTTCTGGGATCTTTTCATGGATGCTCCTGCTGTTAACTAAAATCATATTAACCTTTTCTATCTCTGATCTGTGAGGACGAACATTCTCTGAGGACATAGTGGCTAATTTATCGGGCATATCATCTTTGATCCCAAGGGAGGGTTTCTCTAACCTAAAAAAGCCCTTGTGCACGCCACACGAACACTTCTACCCCAATAGCCGCTTCATGTGTGTGGTCAAAGCATGAAGTATTAAGGTGAGCCCTACAATTCTGCACCCGATAGCGGACGTCAAAAAATTCGCATCCGATACCGTCACAGAGTCGTCTGAGCCTCTGGTTTAGACCTTCCACTCTGCTCCAAACCAGAGGACCGCGATCAACCCTGGGCACAATGCTACAAATAGATAGCTCAGCATGCATCCCGCGTGCGATGCTCGTTGCGTTCACCAAATCAGCCATCCGCTGAAAGCAGGCTGGGTGCCCTCAGAAGCCAAGCGGTGTGCTCGATAGCCGCCGGCAGGGCCTCCTCCACATCACAGACGAGATCCCTGAGCAAACATATCGGCGGTACACTGGCATTCTTTCACGCCTTGCCTGCTATTTTCCTGAGGGGTTCCATCACCCGCCTATCGTTGGAGCTCCCAATGACAACCATACCCACCCTCTGCACTTGTCCGGACTGGGCAAGAGAATCAGTCGCTGGCCCAACAGGAGAGGCATCCCGTGCTGGCTATCATCAACGCTGCGTAGCATGTCATACCTGCAGCTAAGAGGCAAGGAGCCAGCCGCGCGACCTATTCCCTCTTTCGCCTTCTGCGAACCCACCCACTCTCGAGTGAGGACGGACCTGTCAGAAGTTGCGCATAAGATGTTGCAGGGACACCCGGGTTACCCTGGGATTCCAAGGGCACCATTGGTGTCCAGGTCTCGCCACAAGCGCCCCGATGTCGCTGCAGCTTTGAGCATTAGCCAGAAGCATGTCGACGGTAGACATCGCAACTTCCAGCTGTTTACGGACAGTAGTCAGTTCTCCTTGTGTCCGCTCACAACCAACGCAGTCCCTAGCCATATCGTAGTGTGTACAAAATAGATATAAGAACTCAAATGGCTTTTAGAATGTACGCAAAATATAACTAGGAGAATAAAGGAACACTACAAACTGCTCTTGAGATTTCTCGCTATTCGCTGGGAAGGCAAGTTCTTAAACAGAATAAATTTCTCTACTGAAATGAATGTATCTATAGTTATCTGACACTAGAAACTCTGCTTACTCAAAAGCTAAAATGCACTAATCTAAACTATATGCTGTGTACCAGCACGAGATTTAAACTTAGTGGCGTGGCGTGGAGCTTCTCGAGGCGGGAAAATAACACTAGGAAGCCGCCTTACACAACGATATGCACCGAGATTTACGCAAAAAGAAAAACACAGAGTAATTTGCTAACCACTAGTCTACACAATAAAATACACAGGTATAGTTCACTTCTTTGAAGAAACACGTGAAAAAAAAACAGGAACTAAACTAAATTACTGTTTATCAGGCAAATGCTGCTGCTACCGCTGCTCTTGCATCCGCTTGCCTCGGCGTGTTTTGATCTAGCGATGATTGGAATCTTCTCTGATTTTGGGAACTTCCGTGAAAGGAATACTTTGGGAAGAAGCAGTACATGTACGGAGTGGAATGTCTTTAGATGGAACCTCTGGATGCCCATGTTAACTATAGCTACCCAAGACCGTATAGATGCTACCCTTTATAAGTAAATACGAGGGTTGCCCAAAAAGTAATGCACCGCACTTTTTTCTTCAACGGTTCTATATTGAACATAGTGAGAATTACACGCACGAAAGAATGATGTTTTATCTATACATCCTATTTTTTCATGTAACCTCCATCCCGTTCTATGGGCTTCCTCCAGCGCTAAAGAAGGGGGTGTATGCCCTGTCCGTAGCGATCCTTGTCCTCGTGGCGGAGCCAGTGCTTCACTGCGTCAGTCACCTCCTCATCGTCCTCAAAATGTCTTCCACGAATCGCATCCTTAAATGGCGAATGACCAGCTCGCTGCAACATGTCAGGTGTGACAGCCGTGGATGGTCTCCCCGGACGCTGCACATTGTGGAGGTCTGCCGAACCGCCTTCTGATGACCTCACCCTGCGTGCCCAGCGACTAACTGTACTACTGTCGACAGCAGATGCTCCATAGACTTTGCACAAGCGTTTTTAATTATTCCCCACAGTTTCTTTCTCTACAGTGAGAACTTCACTGACGGCATGTTGCTTGTAACGTACATCACCTACAGACGCCATTTTGAAACTGTCCAGCAGCTACACTGTCTGTCGGAAGTGATGGAAACTTGGTGCGCTCACTCAGGAGACTTAAAATAATACATACGTAACTTTTCGCATTTGTAGCATTGTTTTCGGCTGAGAAAAAAAGAAGTGTGGTGCATTACCTTCAGGGCAACCCTCGTACTTTCATCGGAACTGGTTATTGACGTCATCGCGCAACACACGTGACTCAGTACAAGGAGTGGCCAGCTCGATATGTTCACCGTAAGCCTATAAAACATGTCTGGAATGGTTCTTGGCAAGAAGGATGACAGGCACCTTCTATGGAGCTCGTGCACATCTTCATAACAGCGTAACTTATTTCTGAACGTGATAATCGCGGTAATGACATTCTCTATTTATGTATCAAAATCACAGATATATTTTTTACCTTTCATAAATGTTCAGAGTTCAAAAAGAGTTTCTTTGCCCGTAACTGTGTTTTCATGTGTGAAAACGTTGGATATGTTTATGAGATCGCACAAATTACTTTTTCAGATGACGCTATTTTTCTTCACTAGTGTAGTGTTATATCTTCCTTTGCACACTGTGTGGTTCTTTAGTGGATATAGCAGCGAGGAACAGATACCGTTCATGAACAGAGAACTGATATTAATTTATTCTACACCAGTATCAAGTGGTAAAAGTAATACATAAATTTGTTGTTGTAGATTGCAGCGTCGGTTGTTAACAGTAGATTTGTATGTAGAAATATATACAGATACGAAAGATTTATAAATCTGACACTCTTCAATACAACGTCTATTCAAAAGATGTTGAGCACTGCCGGCCCCTGTGACCGAGCGGTTCTAGGCGCTACAGTCTGGAACCGCGCGACCGCTACGGTCCCAGGTTCGAATCCTCCCTCGGGCATGGATGTGTGTGATGTCTTTAGGTTCGTTAGGTTTAAGTAGTTCTAAGTTCTAGGGGACTGATGACCTCAGATGTTAAGTCCCATAGTGCTCAGAGCCATTTGAACCATTTTGTTGAGCACTGGCCACTATGAAGGTCTGTAAACGTTATTCAACTGGCAAATACACAAAATGGGGTTGAGCGCGTGAATGTTCGAACTTCAGTACGTCCACCTCTGGAGCTCCAGAGAGGGAGTGCTTGCATCTCATTGGCGGCGGCGAAATCGTACGTAGCGGAGGCCTCGTGCCGCGGTGCCGGTTGTAGGACATTCGGCGGCGTTAACTGGCGGCGCGCGTATTTGAAAGTGTGGCCGACCGGATAGCGGCAGATACGATATGCAGTTATCAGTGCAAAAAGTGGTACTGAGGACATGACTGCAGGATCGTCTGACTGCCATCACTTAGTAAAATTTCTAGATAATGTTTGCCAAAAGTAATTAGCAACTATTTTCTGAGTTTTAGTAGTAGCGAAAGATGGACTGACTGTCTCGTTTCGTCGAGAACAGATAATCCACCTTTAATTTGTTGTTGTTTCCTTTACACGTGGATCCCATTTACAAGGATATTGTTCATGTCGTAGTATTACAATTTAATAACAACAAAAATAACATAATTCATTCATACAGGCAATTACATAATTTCAGGTAGAGTTTGAGAAGGATGGAACAGGTAATCGATTGTGCCCTTCAAGTGGGAACCATCCAATTTACTTGAAGTAATTTAGGGAAACATCGGAAAATCCAAACCCGGATGGCCAGTTGAAGTTTGAAATCTCTAACCTCCCAAATAAAAGGCCAGTCTGCTCAACACAGTGCTACCTCACTCAGTTTATCCCCAGCGTACAATACGGTTCTGCAAAGAAGTTATTTAAGGATGTAAAAGGTTAGTCCTACACTGTTCATTCGTTTCTCACTACCAGTCACTGCACACACTATAGACACGTTATTTCATTATGTACCAGTACACACACTGTCAGCTAACATCAGGACCATGTTTAGTTTCCATTTTGTGTACCATGATTTCCCATTAGCTAGCCTGAAAAATTGAGTTAGCATAATGAGTGAGAAATTGACGTCAGAGAGATTTGGTTGATCGACTGGCGGTTAAGGGGCTATACAGCAAGGTCATCAGTCCCAGATCATAAAGAGAATAAATGTTTTAGTATTATACATTGCATAACTTCGGGATTAAAGTTTTCCGAGAAACAAAAAAGGAAAAGGAAAATTGTCATTTATAGAGGAACAGCAGTAAGACAACTGAGCGTGACGAGGCTTTCTGGCAGATGAAAACTATGTTCAGTTTTGACCTGAACCCGCTATTTTCCTTTTACGTGTAACGGTTGTAACAGTCTTAACAAATCAACGATCCGCTCCTGTTTCCTGACAGGGCCGTAAGTGCCTCGACAGATCATGTGGTAATAATATTACATTCGAAGGACAATTGTGCGGTTTCAAGGGACGGGTACCTATCAGGAAGATTAATTTAAATACTCGCTCAACTGTAGAACGTAAGATTTTTTTGTGGTAGCGCTTCCCAAGCAGTTTTAATATGGTGCTATTGAAGCTACATATTCTCGACAAGCTGTGCTGCGTAAATTCACTCTTTTTAAAGAGTATCGAGTATAAGCAACAGAAAACAGAAGTCAAAAGAGAGACAAGAAAAGTAAAACTACAAAACTGGGAACATTTTATGAGTGAAATGGAATATGTTGTACATGGGAAACCAACTAAAGCCTATACGATGCTGGAACACGTTAATAAAGATGAAAGTGACGTGCTTCAAATTAACCCCATTTCAGAAAATGAGTCGTTGGATTATTTACGAAATCTATGGACAGGTGTTGAGGAGAACGTGATAATCGCAGTTGGTGACAAGCACGTTGTTCTTACATATTTGGAAGAACTAAAGTTGTGTTACAAACATCTAACAACAGAAAATTCTCCCGGGAAGACAACCTCAATGTGGAATTATTTAAATATGCTTCGGAATCATTACCCAAAAATTACTGAGTTTTGCAAATACTTGTTGGAAATACAGCAGCATACTAGAGGATTGGTAAATAGCGGTTGTCATCCCATTATTTAAAAAAGTGGATCGCAGAAAATGTGACACTTATCGAGGTATTAGTCTTACGAACTCTGGAGATAATATATAAGCAAAACTAATAGGAAATAAACTTCAGCTCCTTTCGGAAACGTTTCTTCCTGAAGAAAAGAATGAGTTTCGGATGCGAACATCTTGCTAAGACAGTGCTATTCCAGTCTGCCACATTATTGAAAATCATAGGGCATATAATCAATCCACATATACAGCCTTTATCGAATTTCAGAAAGCTTTTGATAAAGTTAACACAGTTAAACTATGGGAAATTTTAGAAATAATGGAGTACTGCAGTACGTAATAAGTGAAATTCAAAGTATGTATATACACAACAAAATCAAAGCGCAAGAAGGAAGTCCGTTTGTGAGAAAAATCTGTCAGGAAGTGAGACAAGGGTGTCCTTTATCACCCACATTATTTGATTTGGACATAGGTGATGTAGCCGGACGGTGTGGCCCAGCCGTTCTAGACGCTTCAGTTTGGGACCGCACGACCGCTACGGGCGCAGGTTTGAATCCTGCCTCGGGCATGGATGTGTGTGATGTCCTTCGGTTGGTTAGGTTTAAGTAGTTCTAAGTTCTAGGGGACTGATGACCTCAGATGTTAAGCCTCATAGTGCTCAGAGCCATTTGAACCATAGGTGATGTCATAAAGACAAGGCAGGACAAAGCAGTACACCATTATAAGTTTAATAACAAAGTTATAAATACATTCCTATTTGCAGATGATCAAATAATCTTAGCGAAATCAGAAGATAAATTACAGAGAACAATTTGGTTCTTGAACAAGGTGGCAAATTTTTATAATATGACAATATCTAAACGTAAAACTAAGATAACGGCATTCCAGGATAAGGAGCATTTAAGAGCAAAAATAATGATTGATGATACGCCACTAGATATAAAATACCTGTGATGTGAGGTCTCATATATCTCACATAATGATCAAGAAAACAAAATGCAAAAATTCCAGTAGTTGGTAGGTACTGTAAATCACACTCAAAAAAATTAGAAAAGAGACAATACTAATATTTTACAATGTGATAGCAGTGCCATTTCTAAGGTATGGGTCAGAGACTTGGACTGTAACCGCCAGTCGAAGGAGTATAGGACTGAGGCAGCAGAGATGAGACTCCTAAGTCCGCTAGCTGATTCAAATGGTTCAAATGGCTATGAGCACTATGGGACTTAACATCTGAGGTCATCAGTCCCCTAGAACTTAGAACTACTTAAACCTAACTAACCTAAGAACATCACACACATCCATGCCCGAGGCAGGATTCGAACCTACGACCGTAGCAGTCTCGCGGTTCCGGACTGAAGCGCCTAGAACCGCTCGGCCCCCACGGCCGGCACCTCTTCCTGTTTACAAATTCACTGATCGGATGTGAACTGATGTCAAAAGCATACTTCAGAAAGTAGAGGAGTGTAGAAAGAAATGGTATGAACAGATTCAAAGGATGCCAGATGGACAAATTTTCTAACTTAGAAAAATCCCTAAGTTGTCACCAGATATCGAACCCGGTATCTGAGCATCAGTGCCCACCGTTGTCGATCGTTTGACAACGGAAGCAGGAACTCAAATTGTGGAAGGGATGCTCTCGTTGAGACTGATGTGTCAAATGTTGCAATTCAATTATTCTCATCATTCTCTTGTCGCAATACCAATATCCTGTTCAACTCAGGAGATGGTACTGGATGAAGGTTCCCATTACTTAGACCGACATAGCGTACTAGGGCGAGTGGAAAATTCTTTGTTTCGAAAATGGCGCAGGAACATCGGGGCTACAGCCGCTTTCACTGGATATAGGGACGCTCCGCAGGCGTCACCTGTTGCGCTGTGTTGTTTGTCCGACCTGTTCGCACTCGGCGCCAGCGTAGTCAGCAGGCAGTGTGACGAAAGCAACAAGTATGCCTACCTTTTTTCCTCGCCTCAGCCTCCTCCGGTACGAAATTCTCGACGCACGCTACATGTTGGTCTGAGTATGAGGGCCGTGGGTAATTACCTGCTGGCGTCGTCTACAGTCACTTTACTCCATAAGAGACTAATCAAACTGCTCTTCAATTACGCACTTGGTGGCCCTTAGGTAAGTTGAAACACATGACTTTGAGCACGAGAAACAGAAGTAGTCAAAATTAGCAGCTATTGTAGAATGTTGCAACTTATATTCTTTGCTACAATCTGAAACCAGACTCTCAAAAAACTAGGAAATAAAAGTACAGCGGCAAAATAAAACAAAGTAGGACAAGTTCTGGCGCACGCAAGACTTGCCGTCCCTGAGGACCGTGAAGGTTATTCGCGTCCCTGCCTCAATTACAGCGTCCTGTTAAGCTCCATGGCATATTCTGCATTAAGCAGAAATCTGGAAGCTGGATTCTCAGATACTCAGAATATCTTCACCGAAAGCTAACCGAAGCGCGTTCTAGAAGTTAAGACGTAAATTTCTATTGCTAAACTGATTTCGGGAAGTAGTTTTATGTCAAACAGGCTGTGTTTCTAGAGTTTCACCAAGTTATGCCACAGCAGTCAAACTTAACGGCACAAAATTTTCCTACATCCATGTTGCAGTTTATTTATTAGTTCCTTTCCAATTAGACGTAGCTATTTTGCATACGCTGTAATTAAAACTGGCCTGTGCATCTTCCAGCTGTATTTCAGTTTAGAAGATGTTTAAGTCTTTGACTGCATAAGTTTTCAGGTTCATGCTATCGTTCTTTCCTCAGAATATCTCAGCAAGACGTTTGCGCTTGTATATATGCGTAGTAGAGCGTACTTTTTACTGGACCATATATTGTAGTTTCTTCTCGCTCTATTCACTGATTGATTGTTGTGCGATCTGTTATTAAACTAATACTTCCCTGAAATATAAGACGTAGATCGTGTCCGGAGAACTGGCTCTCTGAATTTTCTAATTGCGTTTTCACGAAATATGTTTCTTTTTTCTGCGGGGCAAATAAGTTTGTGGTCATTCGCCCTTAACTTCGTATATACACTCAGCGTTCTTGTTAATCTAAGCTGATGCTAGTCTCACGTACTTGAGCAGAATTAAAGTGCAAGTATTTTGTAAACTTTTTTTCATAGACTGTAACATATCGTTTACGGGTATTGAGGAAGCAAGCGTAATTTAATACCGATACAAAACACCGCTGCAGCATGGAGCGCAGTTTTCATGTCACTAAGCAAAGCAGTTGCTGAAAGGTCTGAATATTACCGAACTATATGTTTAATAAGTCATGGTTGCAATAAACTGACAAAAATTATTTACATAAAAATGGAAAAACTGATAGAAGCCCACCTCGGAGAATGCCATTTTGGGTTCTGGAGAAATGTTGGAACGTATGACACGCATACTGAATCTACAATTTATCTTAGGTTAAAGAAAGGGAAACCTCCGTTTATAGCTTTGGTAAACTTAGAGAAAGCTTTCGACAATGTTGACTGGTATTCTCTGTTTGAAATTCTGAAGATAGCGGCGTAAAATACATGGAGCGGAAGATTATATACAACATGTTCAGATACCAGGTGACAGATGAAATAGTCGAAGGGCATGCAAGGGATGCAGAGGTTGAGAAACGAATGACTCAGTGTTTTAGCCTATTCCCGATGTTATTCAGCCTGTAAACTGAGCAAGCAGTAAAGCAAACGAAAGAAAAATTTGGTGGTGAAATTAAACTTCAGGGAGAGGAAATAAAAATTTCGAGGTTGGACTTGGGAGAACAGATGCTGAAGGAATATTGGGAAACGAGACACTTAAAGCAGTAGATGAGTTTTTCTATCTGCATAGTAAATAACTGAATATGGCCGAAGTAGAGACGGTTTTCTGAAGGGCAATCAAAGTTCTACAACTCTCAGTTTACTCAATTAAAAAGTCTAACTACTTAACACTGTCCCCTGCGTCTGAGCGACGATAGCGTCCCTCATCTAGTAGTTGTGGGACAAGTATAAGAGTGTGGGTAGTTAATCGGTGCCCGCCTATTTATGTTTATTTCACCTACTGCTACGTACACTACTGGCCATTAAAATTGCTACACCAAGAAGAAATGCAGATGATAAACGGGTATTCATTGGACAAATATATTATACTAGAACTAATATGTGATTACATTTTCACGCAGTTTGGGTACATAGATCTTGAAAAATCAGTACACAGAACAGCCACCTCTGGCCGTAATAACAGTCTTGATAAGCCTGGGCATTGAGTCAAACAGCTTGGATGGCGTGTACAGGTACAGCTGCCCATGCAGCTTCAACACGATACCACAGTTCATCAAGAGTAGTCACTGGCGCATTGTGACGAGCCAGTTGCTCGGCCACCATTGACCAGACGCTTTCAACTGGTGAGAGACCTGGAGAATGTGCTGGCCAGGGCAGCAGTCGAACATTTTCTGTATCCAGAAAGGCCCGTACAGGACCTGCAACATGCGGTCATGCATTATCCTGCTGAAATGTAGGGTTTCGCAGGGATCGAATGAAGGGTAGAGCCACGGCTCGTAACACACCTGAAATGTAACGTCCACTGTTCAAAGTGCCGTCAATGCAAACGAGAGGTGACCGAGACGTGTAACCAATGCCACCCCATACCATCACGCCGGGTGATACGCCAGTATGGCGATGACGAATACACGCTTTCAATGTGCGTTCACTTCGATGTCGCCAAACACGCATGCGACCATCATGATGCTGTAAACAGAACCTGGATTCATCCGAAAAAATGACGTTTTGCCATTCGTGCACCTAGGTTCGTCGTTGAGTACACCATCGCAGGCGCTCCAGTCTGTGATGCAGTGTCAAGGGTAACCGCAGACATGGTCTCCGAGCTGATAGTCCATGCTGCTCCAAACGTCGTCGAACTGTTCGTGCAGATGGTTGTTGTCTTGCAAACGTCCCCATCTGTTGACTCAGGGATCGAGACGTGGCTGCACGATCCGTTACAGCCATGCGGATAAGATGCCTGTCATCTCGACTGCTAGTGATACGAAGCCGTTAGGATCCAGCCCGGCGTTCCGTATTACCCTCCTGAACCCACCGATTCCATATTCTGTTAACAGTCATGGGATCTCGACCAACGCGAGCGGCAATGTCGCGATACGATAAACCGCAATTTCGATAGGCTACAATCCGACCTTTATCAAAGTCGGAAACGTGATGGTACGCATTTGTCCTCCTTACACGAGGCATCACAACAACGTTTCACCAGGCAACGCCGGTCAACTGCGGTTTGTGTATGAGAAATCGGTTGGAAACTTTTCTCATGTCAGCACGTTGTAGGTGTCGCGACCGGCGCCAACCTTGTGTGAATGCTCTGAAAAGCAAATCATTTGCGTATCACAGCATCTTCTTCCTGTCGGTTAAATGTCGCGTCTGTAGCACGTCATCTTCGTGGTGTAGCAATTTAAATGGCCAGTAGTGTAGTTACACGAGTCAACGGACAGCTCGCCTCCTCTGGCCTGGAGCATGCGACTGCGATCGCTGACGCTTCTATTGAGGCACATGGTGGAAAATAACATTTCCAGGCAGATTCAAGTTTTCCAATATACCACCAATAAACAGAAATATGCCATTTGGATTTACATAAAACTGAGACTATGTTCAGGTCAGAATTAGCTTTATAAATAAACCAGTGTCTTACTGAATATCACTAAAATTTTGATCTGATTGTACTTTTTTTTAATCCCGTGAAAAATTGGCGATGCTTTAATTAACAGTACCCGCTAACTTGTAACATGAGTAGTAGCTGTCTTACAACCCGTAATTCTCTGTCATATTACTTTTTTATGACAATGGGCGAGAAAAGTAAGTGTTAATACAACCAGAGGGGGTGCGGACAAGTGGGTGGAACAGACAATATGAAATGTTTGACTGAAGTGTAGAAAAACTGAATGAGAGGAACCTATGAATCGTGAGCATAGGGAGGTAGTAGCCAGGTCTGATCGTTCAAAGCCATCTGAGGCGTGTCACACAAATCTGAAAAGGCTAAGAAAAAGACTGGGCCCAGTGATGATAGTTGTGGAGTCTCTCCCATTTTGAGGTTATCGGGTCAAAACATTCACCTTTTTGCCAGTAGCTACTTAGTAGCGTGCATCTTCGTCAACGAATCAACGGTCAGATATTCGTAATTTTTATCTTCGCTGCCAAGTCGTTCTGACGTTCCAGTATACTATCAAAATAAGCAGTTTTATGCACTTAATTGCTACAGTAAAGATGTGTCCTGCTGTTACTTCGAAATGTGTATACCATGCTTCATGGTATCAGCCCACGTCAGTTTCACCCGAAAAGTTCTAAGCCGTGAGTACGACGCCTTCGTTAAGTGATTGTTGCTGTCGGAGTGAAATCTGTCAATGGACATTGGGTTCTGTACAGAACAAATACGTCCAACCAAGAACGACTGTATGAGCTTGTGCAACGACAGTAAGAGAAAGACGAGCGACCGGAGCGAAGACTGACGTGCGGCTCGTATTCGAAGTTGACTATCTGGTGGGAAGCAAAGATAAATGCATTTATTATCTTTAGAGCCATCCGGTGTGGCCACTGCCACGAAGTTGCTCAACGGTATTTCCCGTCGAGCAACATTCTGTGAAATTCCTCGTCCTTGGAGGGCGAAGGCACGCAACTGGTGCTGCAGCAATAACAGCACGGCACGGCTGCCGACGAAGTGAGTGGAGAAAAGACCTGCTTATGCAGACATCATCAGCGTGAGAATTTATTTCCTTTTTCTGATCTAAGCCGGAAACATTCGCCCGGTAATACTATTTTGATAAAATTGTAGATTCGTTCACACCCATTGAGATCAATAGTTCGGTTTAGCAAAGTTATAAAGTTATGGAACCTGCTCATCACATTTCTTGTAACGCGCACGATATACAATAAAATTTATCAATGAAAGGAAAAAAAGTACAATACCTACGTTTTTAGCTCTTACACTGTGCGATCTAAAATATATTAGAATTTGCCGTTCTTGATGACTGTACCCTCTCAGATGAAAGAAAGGATCTAAGTCAAAAACGTTTCAAAACAGTGCTCCCCATGTCTTACAAGTACACTACAAACTTTGTATCGAACTTCATTGTGTTGCGTTATATAAGTCAACCTCGATTTCATTCTGTTTCTTGGAAATGTTGATTTAGGAGACACAATCGCAATTATTCCAATGTATATCCGTTTCGGGAGTTACAGCAACCATTTCCAGATTGTATTAACGTCACTACATGACATCTACATCATTACTCTGCAATTCACATTTAGATGCCTGTCAGTGTGTTCATCGAACGACCTACCGGCTATTTCTCTATCGTTCCACTCTCGAACAGTGCGCGGGAAAAACGAAATTTTAAATCTTCCCATGCGACCTGTGATTTATTCTATTACGATGATCATTTTTCACTATGTAGGTTTGTGACAGCAAAATAGTTTCGCATTCCGAAGACAAAGTTGGCGACTGAAATGTCGTGAAATGATCTCGTCGCAACGAGAAAAGCCTTTGTTTTAATGAATACCGCCCCAACTCGCGTATCATACCCGTGACACTCTCTCCCCTTCTTTCGCGATTATACGAAACGAGTTGCCCTTCTTTGCACTTTTTCTACGTCCTCCGTCATTTCTGACACGGATGGCATACCGCGCAGCAATACTCCACTAGAGGAAAGACAAGCGTAGTGCAGGCGGTCTCTTTAGGAGACCTTTTGCATCTTCTAAGTGTTCTGCCAATAAAACACAGTCTTTGGCTCGCTTTCCCATAAGGTTATCTACATGGTGGTTCCAAATTAAGTTATTCATAATTGTAGAATTGCATTTGTGAGATTTATCGTGTAACCGAACTTTAACAGGTTCCTTTTAGTACGCTTGTGGAGGACCTCACACTTTTCATTATTGAGGGTCAGGTATAGATGCCGACGTCGCAAGCAGAAGATGAGAAGATAGAGAAAGTATATAAAGGTACTGAACGGGTAATTCACTACGTAAAGGGACATGAAAATCTAATAGTCATGGAGTAGTGGAATGCGGTTGTGGGGTAAGGAGTAGAAGAAAGAGTTACGAAAAATATGGGCTTGGTAGTAGGACTAAGGAGAAAGATTAATTGAGTGCGGCAGTAAGCTTCAGCTAGTAACCGCGAATAAATGTAATAATTATCAGCTGTGTAAGGGAATAACACCGATGAAAATTTGTGCCGGACCCGGACTCGAAACCCGGATTTCCTGCTTTACGCGAGCGGACGCCTTAACCGCTTTGGATATCAGTGCACGACTCACGGCCAGACTAATATATGTCGTCGCTCCTTCGTCACAACCTGTACTCGTACACACATTATGTTATTCCCGTACAGGAGAGGACATTTTAATTGAAAGCCGCTGCCTTGGTATCGGTGGATAAATTCGATATTGTAGTACCTGTGTTGTTAAGTACGACGATGCAATGTTCCTTAGGATACGCATGCATGTCCAAAGGAACAATGCATCATTCTTCTCAACGACACATAGTCTGCAATAACGTAAATAGCGAATACTCTGTTCAAGAATCACAAGGGAAGGAGGTATACTTGGAAAAGGTCGGGAGATACAGGAACATTTCATTTACATTACGTCATGGTCATGAAGAGATTCCGAAATTAGATATTGCACAGCGAGGCGTACCCAGGAGCAGATCACAATTTATAAATGATTAAGAGTTAAGACTACACAGGAAGAATCAGTGCGCAAAAACGAGAGATACCGAAATACTAAGGAATGAAGAGACACGCTAGAAGTTCTCTGAGGCTATGGATACTGCGATAATGAATAGCTCAGTAGATATTTCGGTTTAAGAGGAATGGCCATCTCTAAAAATGGCAATCGCAAAAGTCGGGAAGAAGAACATAGGCTCAAGGAAGATAACTACAAAGAAACTGTGAGCAACAGAAGAAATACTGGATCGACGAAAGAACGTTTAGGGAAATTCAGGAATTCAGAAATACAAGGCAGTTAGGAATAAAATAAACAGGAAGTGCAGGGAATCCGAAACAAAATGGCAGCATTAAGAACGTCAAAAAAAAATTGAAAAAGAAGTGATTGCCGGAAGGACGGAATCAGCGTATATAAAAGTCAAAACAACATTCGGTTAAATTAAACACAAGGGTGGTAACATTACAAGTGCAACGGGAACTCCGCTGTTAAATGCAGAGGAGAGAGATGGGAAGAGTACACTGTAGGTGAAGGCGAGAGGGAGGAATTGTCTGATGACGTGACTGAAGAAGAAGCAGGGTCGATATAGAAACAATAGAAGATCCAGCATCAGAAACAAAATTTAAAAGAGCTTTGGACGACATAAGTTCAAATAAGGCAGAAGGGATAGATAAAATACGATAGGAGTTTCTAAAATCATTGGGGGCTGGGGGGAGTGGCAACAGAACCATCGGACTCTGGCAAAAACATCATCCACACAATTCAGAAGATAACAAGAGCCTACAAGTGCCAGAATTATCGCACAATCAGCTTAACAGCTGATGCACTAAAATTTCTGGCTAGAATAACATTGAGGATCTGTTAGGTGACGATCACTTTGGCTTTAGCAAGGGTAAGGGCACCAGAGAGGCAGTTCTGAAGTTGCGGATGATATATAAGCGAGATTGAAGGCAAATCAAGACACGTTCAAAGGATTTGTTGACCTGGAAAAAGCGTTAGACAGCGTAAAATGGTGCAATATCTTCGAAATTCTGAGAAAAATAGGGGTAAGCTATAGGGAAAGACGGGTGGTATACATCATGTACCAAGACCAAGAGGAAACATTAAGAATGTAAGACAAACAACGATGTACGGATTAAGAAGGGTGTGACACGGGTGATCTTTCGTCCATACTGTTCAATCCATGAATTGAAAAGGTTTTAGAGTGGAATTAAAATAGGCCTTAGTCTGAGGAAGAAATTTCTAAAAATGTACGTATGGAGCACAGCTTTGTATGGTAGCGAAACATGGATTGTGAGCAGAATCGAAGCATTTGAGATGTGGTGCTACAAAAGAATGTTGAAAATTAGGTTGACTGATAAGATAAGGAATGAGAAGGTTCTCCGCAGAATCGGCAAAGAAATGAACGTATGGAAAACTGACAAGAAGAAGGGACAGGATGACAGGACATATGTTAAGACATCAGGGAATAACTACCATAGTACTACAGGGAGCTGTAGAGGGCAATAACTATAATGGAAGACAGAGACTGCAAATAATTGAGGATGTAGGTTGCAAGTTCTACTATGAGCTGAAAATGTTGGCACCGGAGAGAATTCGTGGCGGGTTTCGTCAAACCATTCTAAAGACCGATGACTCAAACAAAACAAAAAAAAAAAAACGAATTTTCGTTTTGTTTGTGCAGTGAAACCTTGCTTCTTTGCCATATTTGATGATTCTAGGTGACGGAAAGTACCCTATAGCGTTTGATGACAGGGTTTTCGAGTACCACTATATGTGACATAAATGGCAAAATATGAGAGATAAATGGCCGTGGCTTCTGACTGAACTTATTTAGAAGGTTAAAACTCTTACACCGACAAGGCACAATAGACCTTATATTTGTCATAATTCTGAACTTCTACTCGTTCCTGCGAAAAAGGGTTCTTAACCATCGGGCAGACGGACAGGGAGACAGACCGACAACAAAGTGATCGTATAAGGATTCCGTTTCTCCAGAGTGAGGCACTGAACCCTAAAAGCATTAATTGCCACTTTTCGCACCACACAGATATCTTGTATAAATCAATTTGCAATTGGTTTTGATCTTCCGATGAATTTATAGACGGTAAATGACAGCATCATCTACAAATAATACAAGAAGGCTGCTCAGATTGTGCCTAAATCGTTAATATAAATTAGAAACGGATGAGAGGCTGTAATACTTCTTTGAGGAACCCAGTAGATTAACTAAATTACTGTTTTTTCAACTACATGCTTCATTGAAAAATTGAAGTCAGGTGTTTTCAGTATGGATTGACGATTTGACAGTAGCGGCCCCCATTATTAGCTGGCGTTGGTGTTGTGTGAAGGTAAGTATGGTCACTTGTCTTACTAAATGGCAGCATACGCAAAACGCGTACAACGCAAGACAGTGCTAATAAACAAGATAAAATACCCCATAGTATTAGATTACAACATTAAGGCGAAATTCAGGAGCTTGTCACATTGTTTTAGTATACATGAGTAATATGATGAAACGATATGAAATTGAAGAAACACGAGGAATTTGAGCGATTGAGGTAAATTGAAGACTTAAGAGTTGCTGGGAGGATTCAGGAAAAGTATCGTGAATCTGTTAACGAAACTGCATACAAGACGTTAGCGAGACCAGATCTAGAGTATAGCTCCAACATTTGGAGTCTTTGCCAACTGAAGACACTCAGACAAGGCTTGTTTGGACAGTAAAACCGAGATGTAAGTGCAGCGGTCGCGGTGACGTTTGGAGTACATGAATGGTAAGCATTGGAATGAAAGTGACATTGCTCTCTCGAAACCGTGTTGGATTACTTTAAGCAACAGTTATTAAAGTAAGACATTGCAACCGTATTGTTGCCTGCATATGAGAGGATAGGGCACGTGAAAGTTTGTTGTCTTTAGGCTTATGACTGGTTTGATGCTCCCCGTCACGATTTTTCCTCATATGCCAACTCTCCATCTCAGAGGAACACTTAGTGTCCTCATTTATTTGTTACTTATATTCCAGTCTGTGTGTTACAGGTGCGAATCCATGGTTAGGTCCTGGCGGTGGGAAGAGGTCACAGTTTGTTCATGAATCAGGGTGATTTTCATAATCTGTTTCACTTCGGTGTCTGTTGCGGGGAGAGTGGATGAGCGTGACGCATATGTGCCCTACATATTTTTTGTTGTTGTTCAGTATGTAGACTATTTTCGCTTTAGATCATGCTAGTCCACATTTAATTTCTTCAGTCTGCCTACAAATGCAATACGAGACTGATTCTTAGGATTTTGATAATAGCAACGAGAACAACACATAAATTGTTTTAATATTATGATAGTAATTTGTTTAAATCAGTGGTTAATACATAACTATAGTATAAGATCAAACAAACTGCTTTTCAGAAAAATACATCATTTGTGAAGTACTCATCCGAGAATTCAGAAAACACATGTCTCATACGAGTGATGTAAAATCTGCAACAGTAATAACATTCACAACTCATACGAGTTCGTAATTTACAGTTTGTACTCACCATTATACGCACACTATGTATCAAAAGTATCCGGACACCTGGCTGAAAATGACTTTCAAGTTAGTGGCGCCCTGCATCGGTAACGCTGGAATTCAATATGGTGTTGACCCACCCTTAGCCTTCGTGACAGCTTACACTCTCGCAGGCATACGTTAAATCATGTGCTGGAAGGTTTCTTGGGGAATGGCAGCCCATTCTTCACGGAGTGCTGCAGTGAGGAGAGGTATCGATGTCGGTCGGTGAAGCCTGGCACGGAGTCGGCGTTTCAAAACATCCCAAAGTTGTTCAATAAGATTCAGGTCAGAACTCTGTACAGGACAGTCCATTATAGCGATGTTATTGTCGTGTAACCACTCCGCCACAGGCCGTGCATTATGAACAGGTGCTCGATCGCGTTGAAAGATGCAATCGCCATCCCCGAACAGTGGGAAGCAGGAAGGTGCTTAAAACATCAATGTAGGCCTGTGCTTTGGTAGTGCCACGCAACAACAATGGGCGCAAGCCCCCTCCATGTAAAATACGACCCCACCATAACACCCCCGACTACGAATTTTGCTGTTGGCACTACACACGCTGGCAGATGACGTTCACCGGGCATTCGCCATACCCACACGCTGCCATCGGATCGCCACATTGTGCACTGTGATTCGTCACTCCACACCAAGGTATATAGAAAAAGGAGGTAGGCCATTCCGTCCCCAAGCGAGTAAAAAACTCCCAGACGCCCTTCCGCGCCTTCACGTCACGGAGAGGACGCTGCAGTGCTGTGCATTCAGTGGAAAACGGAAGTGGTAGTGTACATCCAATAAAAGTAATTTGTTTTGAGACAGTCATGAGCAAGGGTCACTGTAACGGTGCCGTGGCACATTGCATTAATACTGCTCGAACGACGACGGACGTTATTTGTCACGTCTTTCCCAAGGATGACCACTTGCAATGTGAATGGATAGTCCGCTGCAAACGCAAGGACAAAGTGAATGTGAAAACTGCACGTGTGTGTTCAGCTCATTTTCGGCCTGAAGATTATGAACGGGATCTGAGAAATGAGCCTCTAGGGTTGCCTTCAAGAAAGAAGTTATTACCAACAGCAATCCCTTGCATAAACATTCCGAACTGGCATGGAGAAGAAATTTCGGAAAGCGGTGATGCAAACGAAAGGGTAAGACGTCTGCACATACATAACACTTTAAATAATTGAAACTGAAAATTTACCGTAGTACAAACGAATCCACATAAATATCAGGAATCCGCTTAAACGTCAAATCTCCAACATAGCTGTGGTCGAAAAAAGATCCTGCAAGAAGGGGACCAACGACGACTGAAGAGAATCGTTCAACGTGACAGAAGTCCAACCCTTCTGAAAATTGCTGCAGATTTCAATGCTGGGTCATCAAAAAGTGTCATCGTGCGAATCATTCAACGAATCATCATCGATATGGTCTTTCGGAAACGAAGGCCCACTCGCGTACTCTTGATTGCACGAAACAAAGCCTTAGCCTCGCCTGGGCCTGTCAACACCGACACTGGACAGTTAATGACTGGAAACATGTTGCATGGTCGGACGAGTCTCGTTTCAAATCGTATCTAGCGGATGGACGTGTACGGGGATGATGACAACATCATGAACCCATGGACCCTGCATAACAGCAAGGAACTGTTCAGGGTGGTGGAGGCTCTGTAATGGTGTGGGGCTTGTGCAGTTGCAGTGCTGTGGGACCCCTGATACGTCTAGATACGACTGTGACAGGTGACACGTATGAAAGCATCCTGTCTTACCACCTGCATCCATTCACGTCCGTTGTGCATTCCGATGGTGTTGCGCGATTCCAGCAGAACAATGCGACATCCCACACGTCCAGAATTGATACAGAGTGGTCCCTGGAACAGTCTTATGAATTTAAACACTTCCGCTGACCACCAGACTCCCCAGACATGAACATTAGTGGGCATATCTGGGATGCCTTGCAACGTGCTGTTCAGAAGAGATCTCCACCTCCTCGTACTCTTAAGGATTTATGGACATCCCTGCAGGATTCATGGAGACAGTTCCCTCCAGCACTACTTCAGACGTTATCAGAGTCCATGCCACGTCGTGTTGCGACACTTCTGCGCTTTTTGACGCATTATTATATTGTTATACTGGGGTGAATGACTCGCTATATTGTACAGGCAATAAATAATGTTGCTCAGGTGTATTTGCTTTTCCTCCTGGATATAATAGCTTCATTTGTCGTAGAAATAGCCTTTATTTTTACGTATTCTCGATATGTTAACTATTTTAAAGCTAGTATATAGTTCGAATGACAAAATCAGCATATTTCGCGTAATTTGTTTACAGTTACTTCTGTAAGAATAGCTGATACTCACTAGTTGACTTCGTAGCGTAGTGGTATTGTTTCTGACTCGCATGTTGGAGGTTATGCGATCGTATACATGAATTTTTATTTTTACATTTTATCAGATTAAGCTATTGTAGCCGCTTGTGCCACTGATATTTAATCGCTTTTGTCAATTTATCTGATTTATAGTGAGACATTAATGCAGTTGCATAGTACTTAGTAAAAAATTTTGGGAATAGTAGGCCTACTCGGTAAATAATTTTAGGAATAATAAAATTAAAATTAAATTCATTCCTTGGGGATCTGGAAGTCGTGCACAACGCTGTGGAGCAAGACGTTTGCAAAAGCGTGCTTTGACGACTTTAGAAACTATGTCACCGAAAAAAAAGGAAGTCGACCGAACCACATGTACAGAACGCGTTCATGAACTCACTGAAGTAGTGAATAAGGATTTGGAAATTAAGGAACTGAGGGCCGAGATTGAACTTTTAGAAAAAACTGAACGCACGGAAAGAAGCGGCACTAAAAAAATGTGATGCAGCCTTACGAAGTAAAACGATCACCGACGTGTCCTTTCGTTGAAGCGGGCAGAAAAGTCATCTGACGCGAAAGAAAAGTCAAATTGTGCAAAAGTGTAAATAGTGTATTGTCAAAGTGTTTTACACCGGCGCAAATAAGATGCCTATTAAACGAAAATAAATGGATAAAGTGGAATTCAGAGGACATTGCCCATGCATTGACTTTAAGAGCTCTGTCACCTAAAGCATACATTTATTTGCGAAAGCGAAAAATTCCTTTGCCGTGCAGGGCAACTCTTCAGAAATGGACGAAGGAATTTAAATGCAGACCGGGTATTCTTGAAGATATCCTGTGTTTAATGAAAGCCAAGTCACACACTTTTACTACTCAAGAGACTAGCAGCTCTGACATTTGACGAAATGAATGTTGATGGCCACATATGATACGATTCGTCTGAAGACGTAGTAGTCGGACCACATTCCAATGTACAAGTTTGCATGATACGTGGGTTGTGTAAGCAGTGGAAACAACCAGTTTACTATGATTTAGACACTGTGATGACTAGCAATTTGCTTCAGAGCATCATTAAGGCAGTTGAGGAATCAGGAATCAGTGTTGTTGCTGTGACATGTGATATGGGCGGAAAAAATATAAAAGTTTAGAAGGAACTGTCTGTCGATACAGAGAGAACTTATTTCGTAAATCCAGCAGACGACACCAGGAATGTATGGGTTTTATTCGATGTACCACATCTGTTAAAGTTATTACGGAACCATTTCTTGGATACAGGCAGCTATACAGGAACTTTTAAAGCACCATAAGAGTGACTTAACGATAACACACCACATTACTGAAGCGCACTTAAACGTAACTGGACGAGCAAGGCAGAATGTACGGAGGGCAGCGCGCCTATTTTCACGACGAACAGCTCAGGCTTTGAAGTATGTTCTTCATAAAGACGATGAAAGTAATTTTATTGAACTCGTTAACGACGTCTTTGATGTCTTGAACTCTAGAGTTCCAAAAGATGAATGCTCACTCCTGCGTAGTGGGTTTGGAATGAGTCTCACAATTCAAGAAAATACTTTGAAGAGATTCTTAGATATCTGTTCAGCAATGCGCGTTGGTGACAAAGAAAGAATGTTGCCTTTCCAAAAAGGTTTGATAACTTCAGTAAAATCTCTCTTTGGTCTTTTCGAAAGTCTGAAAAGTATGAAAGTTCGCTATCTAAATCAAAATCGCCTGGAAAACTTTTTTTCTAGTGTGCGAGGATTAGGTATATTTTATAACAATCCTACACCTTTTGAAGTAAGAAAAAGGATACGTCTCCTTATACTGACTGGTAATGCAAGTGATATTTCTTTCTCTGGGAACACACCAGTTACTAAAGAATTAAACACAGAGTCTTCCCAGTGTGACGTCGACCCGGATTCTGCATCCCTAAGTTTCATTACCAGTGAGCTCTGTGTAAATGTTGTTGACGAAGCGCCGCTACGAGAAATCCCAGAAACTGTGAATGTGGAAGAAAATTTACTGACAGATGTGGTAACAATGGAGGATGACTCTGTAATCTCAGATGTTCTTCCAGATGCGGTAAAATACATTGAAGGCTATATTGCATTTAAGTGCCACAACATTGATAAATCACTAGGCTCTCCAGTAGCAAATAGTGAAGGAGATCATGCTGCAGACTGGATATCAATTATATCTCGTGGTGGTCTTTACACTCTAACGCCAGCATGGGAAAACAGAGTGTTGCAGTTTGAAGAAGAATTTGCTGCTTTTCACGGAAATGGAGTGTGTAAACAAAAAAAAATGTGGTAAAGTCTCTGTGCTCTATTTCAAAACAAACGTTTCCTGAGGTTCATGAAGCATTTATTACTCTTTACGTAAAAACGAGAACATTTATAAGGATTAGGCATCTCAATCAAGAAGCAAAGTTGGAAGCAATGAAGAAATGTGCCTCAAAGAGGAAGCAGTTGTGGATTGCATCGTCGTCTGGTGAACGGCAGTAGAAACAGACTACATTAACATTTGCTTCTTCATCAAACGAGTGAGTTATTTTTCATCTTAATTATCATTCATTTACTCTTAATTTGTACAAAATCTGTCATGCTCCTTGTTTTGACTTGTACAGATGCGTATCGAACGAAACCGAAAGTAAAATGAACGAGTAACATGGCACTGAGTCTGTGGTGCGGCGCCTTTGCCGTGTAAGCCGAGGCCAACGAGAAAGACAGGCCGCGCCGCGTACGTCACACAGAGGATGTCACGTGACCGGCAGCGTCCTAACATCTTGTCACTTCGGAACAGATAGAGCCTCTGTCTAAAATGCGTCCGTGAAAGTTTTATATGAATTAAAGTTTTGCAGGGTACACATATACTGGATTTCTGAATACTGGTAAACTTCGATGCAAGATATACTTAGAAACCTAGCAATCAAGAACACAGTTGTTGGCACACGTATTTAATAGCTGAAAAACAGCAGGTCTGGAATGACAAATAAAACATATGCATCCCAATTAAGAGTTTATTCAATTTGGTTGCTTACTAACCAAGCACAGCTTACGTCGAGATGTATGTGGTTTCAGACATATGTGTTTCATTTTTGTCTCCAGTAACCGGTAAAGTAATTACACCACACAATAATTGCATGAATGAAAGGAAAGAATGTAATCAGAATGTTTTCTAAAATGCAGTTACAAACAACTAATTTTCGACAGGCTCTCACATAGAATTCCATTCATAACATTATTTGTAAGTATATGAACATTTCTAACAGACAGCGAAATATTCAGATCCCAGTGATAGAAACAAGTTAAAAGATACGTGTCGTAGGCATTTCCGTACTAGGTTACATTCACCCAAGGCGCAGAGAAATATATGTAGACCGCCTTTGCTTTCAGTAGGTGTGTTTTCCTCACACGAAAGAAAATATCAGCAGCCGATATTTTTCCTGATATATTTCGCCGATTTTTCTCCAAGGTGTTTCATTTTTAATGAGTGAAAATTTAACTACAGAAAATACTCATCTCTACAGAATGATTTCGACGAAGTTGTGCATTATGCCATAGTTTTGATAATACTCGTAGGGCGATCACCTGAACGTAATACATGTTCATTATTTCCTGTTTTGCACGAATACCACGTTGTTTCTACGAGGCATAATAAAATTGCTTCTATTAAATACTTTAAGACAGGAAATATTACGTTCTTGGATTTGAACAAACCTAATGTATTGAATTGCCAGAGGCAAATTCTCACCTGGTTTTTTTTTTTTTTTTTTTTTTGCATATTTCATTCATTGCAATTAGAAAAAGTCACCTGAGAATGATGAACAGGTTTCCTCGAAACAGGTTGTGCAAAATAAAGTAACTTTTAACATATTTATGAAGTTGTTTGGCGGTCAGTTCTACAAAAACAAAAATCTCACCTGTAGTTTGACAAGAACTTGTAACTTATCTGTCTCTTGAGGAAGTCAGCATTGATGCAGATATTATGTTTATGGAATAAGGGCTATTAGTTTTTTTGGAAGGTCTGCTACATCATTTCATTGTTTTCCACAATGGAAAAATTTCTATTTGGAGTACTGACTGTGTAGTAATTTTTAATAGACATTCACAAGGGTACGAAGTCAAAAAAGCACACTTTGTCAATATATATATATATATATTGGTTTGTGTCTGAAGATGATACTACAAAATGCACAATCTAAGTTCTATATTTTTTCTCATTTTATGCTTACTGTATATTAAAAGTAGTTCCAATATAAAATTGAACATTTATCATCTTGGATTACCAGTTTACTTCTCTACTGGCCCCCTAACTGTCAAAGCAGCACCTACATTTACAAATAGAAGGAACTGACGGAGAAGGGACTCATTGGCCTCGCATGTAAGCATACGGCTGTGCTGCGCTAGGGTCCTCGTCGTGACGTCACGGCGCTCCACCCGACAGCAAGCGTTTTCTTCTGTTACAAAACATAGGTCAGGGTTGGAATCCTTCTTCCAGGTTGCAGATTTAAATGTTCCCTTGTTCTTTGAGTCAAAAACTAAGTTAAGGTTGTTATGTTCAGCCCAATTTGCAAGGTTCTCGCCATTTTCGGCAGTATCGCTGTATTTCCAATTGCTGTGATGGCTGTTGAAGTCGATTCGAGGAAACGGGAAGAACATGATGTGGCCAGTTATCTGCTGGAAGCTTGTAGACATTTGTTACGGTAACACCTTCAAGTTTAACTCAGACAGTTTTGCACGGAGTTTGCAGATATCAGATGCGCATTTTCAATGTTACTGCGTATTTGGTAGCACAACCGTAGGTCTGGTGGCATGTAGCTCCCAGGACTACACGTCCTCTTGAATACAGTATTTGCTCGTTATCTATATGAGTTTCTTGTATGACTACGTCATCTACATTGTTTTCGAGTAGCATACGAAAGAGATGTGATTTAGATCGACTGAGCCCATCAGCATTGAGCTGTAAAATTCGAATGTTATGGCATAGGTGTCTGGTTGGTTAGTTCTGAGAAGAACCGTTGTGAAGAAGTTTCGCGTTCATGTTTAAGCCAGGAGATCTGTAGTAGATAAGTGTGGTTGCCAGCTCTGATACTCATTTAGCACCACCTAGGGGAAACGTGCGGCTTATGGTGTGTTGCGGACGCGAGTATCTTCAGCCGTTAAAGGATTTGTGAACTAATTTGACAAAAAATTGTAATGAAATACACATATTTGCTCAATTCCAGTATCTGCCCTCACAGCCAGGATTAATTATAAACTTGTTGCATTTGTCGTCTTGCACCACCTGGAATAGTACGAATGTAAGATAATTTAAAATAAAAAAAGTTTATTTCTTATGTGCTCGAATGACTGTTATTATTATTATTATTGTTGTTTTTGTAACTGATAGTTGCAATAATTAGGAAGTAGTAAACAGAGATCGTGGGCCTTTTTTGTGCCAGGTATGAGAAGTGGTGAGGTAGAAAGGAAAATATGGGAGGACTCCGCCCGAACAGGCCATGGAGACCCAACGGTACTGACCGGCCGCAGTGTCATCCTCAGCCCACAGGCGTCACCGGATGCGGACATGGAGGGGCATGCGGTCAGCACACCTCTCTCCCGGCCGTATGTCAGTTTACGAGACCGGAGCCGCTACTTCTCAATCAAGTAGCTCCTCAGTTTGCCCCACAAGGGCTGAGTGTAGCCCGCTTGCCAACAGTGCTCGGCAGACCGGAAGCTCACCCATCCAAGAGCTAGCCCAGCCCGACAGCGCTTAACTTCGGTGATCTTACGGGAACTGGTGTTATCACTGCGGCAAGGCCGTTGGCTAAAATATGGGACGGGTTGAAATAATTTATGTTTCAGAAGGGGGCGCGACGGAAAATGTTTGAGAAATTTGAGAAACCCTGCCAAAGTTAAAGCAAGTTAAAATGTGCGTGGAATGGAGGTTTTGATTTTACAGAGGTGCACTTTCGACAGATTGCTATTTGCTAGCTACTGCTTGGTTTTTATACCACAATGAAGCTATTTTTAAGGTTCTGTGCCTCAATCGAGAAAAACGGAACCCTTATAGGATACCTTTGTTATCCAACTGTCTGTCTTGTCTGAATGTTATAAACTGGTTTTCTCATGAACAGGTAGACGAATTAAGTTTAAATTTGTCACATACTACTGTCTATAGCCCCTGGTAGTGTAAAAACTCATTACAACCTATAACATACGAACCCGTTGACCTAGGCTAATGAAATTTACACGAAACAATGCTTCACAGTACAGCTGTGTACGAATTATTTTAACTACCTGCTGGTGCTTTCATGGCAGTAGGATGGTAATTCTGTATGATGTAAATGTGGATTATGTGTTTCTACTTTTCAGTGCTCTAGGTGTTCACATAATCTTAATCTTAATTTTGTACCTGTGTTTCACACATGTGCTGTATGATAGTCATTGAAGTTTAACTGACTCATGCCTACTTTGGTGAACTTATTTGAAACTGTGCATGGTATTCGTAATCTTGATTTTCAGTGTTACCGCGAATCATCTGGAGTAAGTAATATAACGTTCTCTCTTCACCTCGTATATTTGTCAATCTGCTGCAGTAGCTCAGGGAAGAGTGTACAGTACTCGCCACTTTAGAATATACTCTAATCTCCTTGACAGAATAGATTACATCGTCCTTCGTCTCACCATAAACTGACGGAGGAGATCGGACGCATTGTGACCAAGTTGTCGGTCGATATTATCGGGCGGTGTCCTGTTACAGTTTGTTTTACACTATCATCAGATAATTTAGTTGAGTTGAAGTAACAACATGACAGCGTCGCAGATCAACCAACGTTATAAATTTAGCTGTCATAATTATAAATAACATTAAAGTGTATATTGATAAATTACTGTTAATACAGTATACAGATTATGTTTCCATGAGTTTTCTTTTGCTAATGTGCACATTGACTTTTTCTGCATCCCTGAAGGCTCTTCTTGACGGGGTCTGCAGAACACGTTGTATGAATGAATGAATGAATATGCGCTTAGACATAACAAACTTCTCTATTTCCAGGTGGCAGTACGTTGTTCCATATGAAAACATCACCATTACTGTGGCTTAAGACAGATGTAGAGTGTATTCGAGCACTGCTTATCAGTAACTAAAACTAAATTTTCTCCGCAGCTTTCTTGATTTTGTATATTGGAAAGGAAATTATAGAGATGAGTTGGCAGCATTCGTCTGTCTTAGAACTTTAGCTTACATTTGTTATTCTATTAAATGGGTGTGACGTAACAGAAGCAGCAGAGCAATAAAATTCTGTTTCTGGTTAAGCACACATCGCCACTACTCTAGGAAATGCTGCGGCAAACGAACTGTCAAGATAGGCTCCCTCATGCTACGGGACTGAAGAGGTTCCAGGACTCTCAGGTAAGAGTTTTGTGAGTTAAGTAAGGTGAAACTAACGTTTCGATCCCTTCCCTCAAGGTAACCACCATCAATTCATCCGCTGGTTTCAGAGAGCCTACTGGCGAGGAATATACTTGTTGCGATTTCCATGTGGCATTGACTATTCCAGCATGTACGATCATCTCTGTGGAACCACGTTCGTGTGCGATGGATGCCAAGTCTGTCTATTAGGAACCAAACACAATATGAATCTCCCTTCTGTGACTTGCCGCACTCTTTGTTGAGATATTTGATGTTGTTTTGTAATCTGTTATCACCTTTCATTAGTCATGGTAGTGGCAATATGAATGTATGTCTCCTTCGCTCATTCATTGAAGGAATGAATTTGTTTTCCGTCCGTGAAATACTGAGAAAACATACTGCTACAAAATGGCCGTAGTGTCATCCGCACATGTGGTGGTATCATCAGACCAGTTCACGAATTTACGTCGCGAATCAAATCACGAAACATTCTGTCAAAATTCAGAATGAAATGCGTATTAGCTGCACATTGCACATCTGATGTTAATTTTTTTCCTATTCGCAGCTCTACTGGTATTCAGTGATCTGGTTTGAGAATTCTCAATCAATACGACACTAAAAGAGCTGACACAGAACTGCCAGGAGCATGTGCTGGAGGACTCACAAAAACTTTGGAAGAAGAGCATTGAAAAAGATCGTGTAAACTTTGATGCAAGTTAGTGAACATATTGGAAAAAATCAGTTTACTTCTTCTTTGATTAGCCGTATTGTACGCTCACTGGCCTCCTTTGTACGTAATGTTCGTTTGGATGACTAGTTACTGATACAGTTCCGCCGGGAATGATAACAGCATACTCACAAGCGATCAGTATGTCGTGAGAGAACGGTTTACAGAGATTAACTACCAATAAACACAAATGTGTCCAGATGAGGAATGGCGGAGGACCAACTGAGACCGGTATTTCAATATCAGTAATATCCAGAAACTTAACAGAAAAATACTTAATGTAAGATGGTACAAAAGTTAGTGATAACCCATTTTTAATTCGATGCAAAACATAAAAACTAAAAACGAACTTGTTTGTGTAATGTGCTTGACAAAAATGGTATATGCAGTTACATCCATGAGACACTACTGTACAGTATTTCAAAATACACAGCGAACGTAAGTGCAAGCTTTCGTTGTCAGACGGCTATCGCAACGCGACGGGCTCTCTCCTCTGACAATTTTCCGTTCGCTGACACCTAATGGGTGTCATTAGGAGCAGCTGGAATATTTGTATCGCCCGCAGCAGCCGGTACTGACAGCGAGACAAACGGCTAAACGTATTCGTGATGTTACTGGGAGTCATTACGACTCTTACGTTCTACTCTTGCATTAATATTGTTGTTCTGGTGACACTTCGCAGCGGCGTGGAGAAAAAGCATTGGAATTTCTCTTTCTGGCAGATACTGCAGAATAATGAAAACAGCAGATACATATAACTCACCGTTTTGACACTAGATTAATAAAAAATAGAGAAAAGCTAAGATGGTGGTTCTAATGCTTCAGGTGTTCTACATAGTCTTCTTCCACCTGAGTACGACTCACAAAACATTCATAAAACCATGTGAAACTGTGAGAAAAGTCGGTCTTTGGGATGTTGTTAAACTCGCGCGTCACTTTAGCTTGAACGTCGCCCATGTTGTCAAAGCGCTGACCTTCCTGTGAATTTCTGCACTTCCTTATTTAGTGGTAGGTTAGTATTAATGACATAAAATTCCGGCTTTTATAATTTTTTTCGGAAAAGAGTTGAGCGCGTTTTGCATTTCAATCAAGTCACGGCAGACGTCCACGCGTCGTTTTCGTTCGGGACACGACAAGAAATTTGCACTAACTTTTCTTCAAAACATTCTGGAGATTGCCTTGAGACTTGATTTATAGATGTTGCTTCATTGAGATTTGTGACACAACAACGCTGACAAATTACGGCCACATGTCCACTACGTAGCACTGTCTGCTCACAACTGACTGGTCGATTGAACATCTGGCGTTAGTTCAAGCTGCCGCCGTACTTAACTGCGCCGTCGTTGCTTATACGTCGGGAATAAAATCGGTGTCTGAACTTTGTGGACGGATGGTGTATTTCTTAAGGCATCTAAATTGTTAACGATGTAATGTTGTTGCTTTAATTTGTTCTGCAAGCGGTGCTGCTATTCATGACCACAAAAGTGGGTTAAAAGCTGTGAGCTGTCTGGGGAAGTTAACCTTGCATTACTGAGCAACTGTTTCACCAGGTATCCAGTCTAGCTTACCAAATTCCCAACCAGACTAACATTAATTATAATCTTTTATTCGTCATACGACAACCGGTGATATATATATAAAAAGAAATAAATCAGTTTATATTTGGAAATTTATTTTAACATTGATCATTGAAATTTGAGCATATTAAACTTGATTCATAACTAAACTGGTGCCTTATTTAGGATTGTGAAAATGTGAGTTTGTAATCTTACGGAACACATCAAATAGGGAGCCAAGATTGGGAACACTGCATACAACACTGCATTCATAAAATAACACACAAAGAACGTTGAAACATATGCAAGAGGAAATTAACCACAACCAACCGATTCAATTTTCACCCAAAGAAGTTACGTTCGTAACACAATCCTGTCCGTCATGAAATTACCACACTGGTATACTAAATTCATACTAACTCTCTGTGAAAACTTCCCGAAAAGAATAGCTGAGGGCTACTTTGATGATTACACCACATGCTTCACGTGGTCAACTTGGTTTACGCAAAGAGTGTAACTCCACAATAATTTTGATAATTAAAATAAATTACATCGAAACACATTTTACTAAAGGAAAACCTCGAACTGGTTACTATCGTCTTACTATTAACCTGATGGGTCAAACAATTGTATAAGCACGTGGTACTGGTCTCACAGAGTACACCCCACGTGGGTTGAACATAAAGAAAAGTTGCTATATTGAAAAATATTGTCAAGACGAGACGTTATAATCTCACGCACATTCGCATTTAAGATTGATGATCTTAGAGTTACTGATCAACACGTGGTTCCACTTTACTCACAAAGTAGTGACAAAGCAGCTACTGGAAGATATTCTGAACTTCACACTCGAAATACACTGCGTTGCAATTTAAGATAACATTAGATATTTTAGAGCTAAACCTGAAATAAAGGTGATTAAATTTTCAGTTAGGCTGAACTTAAGAAATCCATTGTCCTACGGACTTAGCAGACACGCGCTCAGCCGGAGATCTTACCACTTCAGACGCTCGCCGCGGACAGACTGACCTGGGCTCCTACCAAGGGTGCTTCCGTATACAAAACGGAAGCGACCAGAGAGGCAGCTTCCTATACCAACATGACAAGGGACGGACAGGACCATACTAAGGATAGAAACCCCTTTGCTTTTAGAAAGCGTAGCTACCTGTTCCGACGTTGGTCCTACTGTTCTCTAGCAGACAGGCTTGTCTGCTACCATCCAGCATGCAACTAGAAATACGTTTGCTCATTCATCCTCTCACACAGAAGGGAAGGGGGATGACAGTATCTTATATACAGTATATAAAAGAAAGCGGATGTGGGTTCTGTATGAGACTGTGTGACATGAATTACATATAAACTGTGTTTTAAAGTGTAGTAGTGTGACAGATCGTTCTTGTTTATGTGTAAAAGTAACACGTTTCACTGCTCAGTCTCCTCCCAGATAGTCAGAAACACCACAGTAAATTTAGAAGAGGAATTTATGCCGTAAATGACAACAGATTTAAGAAATTAACATGAAAGGAATCCAACAGAGACCTTTCAACGATTGCAAGCTATCTTGCATTTCGTCTGTTAAGGACCCCATAATAGGTTTTCCTTCTTCGCATACGGTGCAGCAATACGTACAGAATTGGATCCACAATAAACTTAATCCGGATCAAATGTTTCCATAATTTTATAAAATGTTTCCTTTAAGTAGCCCACATTTGGTCCGTCTCGCAAGCCTTGAACTATCAGTGCGGAACTGGTTACCAGTTCCAGACCTCGGTAACAGATCATCACAGCCCATTTGGTATACACTGTGGAATGCAGACTTCTCCATGCATTACAGTGTTCAGTCACATGCACGCATGTTGCTACTATATAGCCTACTTGCTTTCTAATGTGATCTACAAAACTCGCGTTAGGTTAGGGTGACCAGACGTCCGGATTAATCCGGACATGTTCTCCTTTTTAGCTCCTTGTCCGGGGTCCGGGCGGATTTTTACGGTGTCCGGCTTTTTCTCAGAGTTGAGCGTAATACAGTTAAATTTACAATTCGTCCCGTTCTATTGCTCTTTTCTTAAATACTTTAACTACTGGCACAGCCTTCGTGATAAACACGCACGGAGGCGGTGTTAGTAGGTGGCACAAGGATCGTCGATGTTATCGTTGATCTATCTATAGGCGAGTGCAAATATCGATTATTTAAAATTTTCGTTTCCTATCTTCGCTTTGTATTGGCTTGGCTTCCTGTAGTGCACGTGTGATTTGTGAGTGTAATTTTTAACCGAGTGAGTTACGTAAAATGTTTGGCTATGCCTAAACGAAAGTGTACATTTTCTGAAGTCCTTTCCTGCAAATATCCGGCTTTAAGAAAGGGAGAAATGAAATGAAGTGGAATGTAAGATACGTGGAGCTGGAACGTAAGTCTCAGTGGCCAATAAAGGTAAGAAATAACTCAACAGATTAACTGTCATGGTTTTATTTCATTGTTTCATAGTCATTCAATTTATTTGTATTCGGAAGGTTAAAGTGCTGTTTACATGTCGTCAGCTGCTGCTTGAATTGTAGATATTGGTAGCGGTGCGTCGAATGAAGGGAGGTGAATGGTCTTACGTTTTTCGCTTTGTAAACAATTCCGTGTTGTTGATATAACAAAAAAATTGACGCCACACTGTCACCACAATCAATGTTTTTAATTTTTTTTATATTGCTCAGTTAACCACCACCTTACTGTCTGTAACAATTAACTACTAGTATTACCGGTAATTTCCGGCAGTCACGTGACTTGTCGAAAGCTGACGGGTGGTATCCTCATCTGCAGTTGACCCGTTTGTGTCCTCTTTTTTCTTCCTTTGTCCTCCTTTTTGAAGCTGTTTGTCCTCCTTTTTGAACAAGTGCATCTGGTCACCCTACATTAGGTCGTCTTCTTAATCATTTCTCTTCTTGGAATCTAGAAAATAACTACTTTGGTCAATCCATACTTTAAATAAATCACTAGCATAACGATATCTATTTTTCAAATTAGGAGATGGTTATTTCCTAACATTGAGCTAAACACTTATTTGCAGGTGTGCGGCAGGTTTGACAGTTGCATTTCCCTGCACCGTATATCGAAGAACGGTCACGTCGTAGTGAGCTATCATCTGATGGGCACACAGTCTGGTTGGAAAGAAACATAAAAAGGAAGATTAGAATTTGACGTCTGATCAACGACGAGGTTTTAGAGGAAGCACAAACTCTGACTGGGAGACAATGCGTCGTTTTAGACTTTTAGGGAAAGCACAAGGAACTTAAATCCGCATGGCCGTCCTCCCGAATGCGAGGCCGTTGTCTTGCCATTGACTATCTACAGGCGGTGGACAAAAATATGGAAACACCAACTTCACAACACAATACCATGCCTAATATGAAGTAGGAACACCATCCAGTCGTCTAGGAATGGATAAATGCATCTCCTGCTTGGTTTTCAAGAGAATCTTATTCCATTCTTCCTGAAAAACAGTGCCAAGTTAAGGTAACGATGATGGAAGTGGATAGCGATCACATACCCTTCTCTCCAAAGCAGACTACAGAGGCACAACAATGTTGTGGTCTTGAATTGTGGTAGGCCAAGAGAGAGGGGAGAATTCATCTTCGTGCTCACAAATCCAGTCGTGGACGATGTGAACTGCTTGAACAGGGGCCCTGTCATCTTAGAACACGGCGTCACCATTCGGGAATGAACATTGTACCATGACGTGCATCTGATCAGCCTAAATGGTCACTTATTCCTTGACAGTAACGCAACCTTGCAGACTATCCGTGGAGCCCGTGGAATACTACGATGTGGCTGCCCATGTCATCAGCAATCCTCTTCGGCCATGTTTCACTCTTGGGACATAAACCGGGCCGAAATTGCAAACAGTGTGCAAGAAGGTTCATCCGACCAGGTGGCCACTTTCGTGCCTCCATACTCCACGTTTTATGGCTCCAAATATTGCTCCGGCACCACGTGTTCCTGTTACGGGAATTTGAATCACTGATGAGTTGTTTTGGTGCTGACAGAGTTGGCGAATGCGACATTTATTTCTGCAATGACTTTTGAACCTGTCATCCTCTTATTTTTTGCCACTATCCTCTTGAATGACCGTCTGCCATGATCACTCAACACACTCTTTTGTCCGCATCCTGGCTTACTGGATGACGTTTTCCTGCTTTCCCTGCAAGCGGTGTAAATCTTCGATACGGTACCTCTTGAAACACGAAATTGTTGCGCTACCTTGGCTAGTGAAGCACACACCATACGAGTGCCAAGAATTTGTCCACGTTCGATTTCAGTTAGCTCCGACATATTGCACTCGCAACTATACAGAACATTGTCCTTACCAAGACTGACACTTGCAACTTTCACAAACATATGCAGCGGGGCTTTTTTATTTACAAAAAAAGAAAACAATTATATGGTATTTCGCTTTTAAAAACAACGAACAATCACCGGAGGAGGTAATCTGTGCTCCATCTGCCTTTAAGACATTCCCCTTCCTTGTTAACATTGTTAACTTGCATATGACGTCTCCTTGCTTCTCCAAACAAAACGGCCTGATAATTTCTCCCCACAACGCGTACTGGAAAGTACGTCTTATTACTTAATTACCTTAGCGCCCCTGCTTCGCTCACATAGATTGTATGGGTCTGCACAGATCTTCGTGGTTTTTCTTTAATCGAATTTGTATAGTGTTACGCCCATTGGTCATGTGGAAAGCTAACAATGTCCAAACAATGCATTTAGTCTATGCAAACTAAGCTGCAGACAGTGTATTGAAATTGAATACAGCCATTCTTTATATAAGATTTGCACACTTAAAAAAATTAATTAAATCTATGTACCCTTATGCACTATTGTTGATCTAGAATCCACATTCTAGAACAGTGTACCTGGCCACCTCAGATGAATAGTCCTGTGTATGGAATCGTTTTTAAACGTGGTATCTATGTTGTCGTCAGTAATGATTAGTTTGTGTAATAATTACAATAAAAATAATTTTGTGAACACATATTATACCTACTGAAAAATTAATATATTAAAGATCTGTTTCTTTCCGTGCAATTCTGGCAAAGCCGATTTGTCGCGGTAATTGTTAAATAGCTTTCTTTTATTTAGTTCACAAATTCCAACACTTTCTAAACTTTTCACGCTAATTAAGGCCATAGAAGCATGATATTTTCACATTGAACTTCTGACCAAAAAGCGATTCTAGGAGCTGGAGACAGGGGTTGTTCATCCTGCCTTTTGAGATCTTGTGGTGATATTTCCATATAAACTTTCATCCTCTAACGTATATTTCTATATTTCTAACCGAGAAATCAAATGCCATTTTTTTTCAGATTCAGCTTTAAAAATGTTTTAATATAACGAAATAGTTTGATGAAAATTTTGATGCCCTATTTCATCCCCTTAAGGGTTGGATGTCCAAAAACACAGAAACACGTTCTTTTTTTATTTCTAACTCAGAAGCCAAACACAAATTATCATAGATGTAGCTTTAAAATGCTTTCATAATGCAACATTTTCACAAAACTTTTAATTCCCTGTTTTTAAATACACTGAAACATGTATTTTTTTATTTCTGACCGTTAAATTAAATACCGATGCTCGTAGTTTCAATTTCAAAATTTTTTCAATAGCGACATATTTTCAAAAAACCGTTCATTCCCTGTTTCACCCCATTAGGGATGGAATTTCGAAAAACTTCTTCTTTAACGATGCCTATAGCATAAGATGAACGCCCTCTGCAAATTTAAAGTTTCTGTCTTTAGCGGTTTGGGACGGGTGATGATGAGTCAATTAGTCAAGACATTTCCTTTCCTGTGTAAAGATAACGTGCGTCTTTGATCGCCGTGGTAACGTAAACTATTATAGCCTAATAGTGCCCTCTGTTATTTTCATTAATTTTCATACTCTTCATATGTTTTGTTAAAATTTTTTCATGATTTTGTTGTTATTTTGCGTTTTCTGCAATGAAACAGTTTTAAGCAGGTAGTACATTTCCCGGAGACTTTCTCCCACTGTTATGAAACGTTCCAAGTTTCTCGAAATCACGATCACATGTTATACTCCGAGCCAATTCAGTGAACTGTAGTGTCACAAGGAGGGTCGCAGACGGGATAAGCCAGTAGATTTCAGAGCAGTCTAGGAAGTGGCGTGAGTCGTCATGTATGGTGGCCAATGTGGAGAAAGTGGATACAGTTCACGAGGGACCACACCGTCACACCTTACAACCGGATTTCAAAGTGGATAAAACAGAACCTTGGAAACCATCTGTCGACTTTGACCGATGGCATCACAAGCCTGGAAATGCAACAAAAAACTATTTCATTTTGTATAGCGACCATAAAGTCACAAACAACCGTTCTCGTGATATGGAAACGTTAACATCAGTTACGGAATCGTACAAATTCAACAATAGCGAATATTGAACGTAACAAGACAACAGCGGGAATTTTGGAGTTTTGAGAGACGCATTAAAATATTAAATAGAAAAACCATAAAATCACGAAAATCTAAGAAATTCTGACCGAAACAACAAGAAAAACACGATATGACGATAGGTATAAAAGACGCAAAGCACAAAATTAGCTCAAACCAACTATAACTGGTACCGGAAACATCACTTGACGTATGCAGTTCAAGTAAATATCCCGATACAAATAGAAAAAAACCTTGAAAAGCGGGAATTCACAGAACGTGATACAGAGAACAAGGCTTCACTTATATAGCTCAACTGAAAATCCTGATACCGAAAGCTAAAATCGCGAAAAACAGATATCATATGGACGTGATATGATACACAGTGAAGAGGACCTGGCGATGATTATTTTATTCTGTCTTTGTGGATCGTGTTGTCTGTCCTCGCCTCAACTAATTCTGCTAAAGCTCTGTTTATCAGTTTCAGTTATTAAAACTGCTTTCTTTAACTTTATGTTAAAGGATTCAATCTTCGTTGGTAGTTAAATTTTTGCAGACTTACGTATTTCCTAATTGTCGAAGTGTCAGCTATTTCAGTGATATTAGTATTGTTAGTCACTGAATAGTATTGATTTCATTACGTGGCCATTTGTTCTCATTTGAGGAAAATGAGTCTCGAAAGGATTATACATTCATAGGAAATTCCAAACTCTCGTAAATTCTAATCGTTGTTTACGCTCGTTAATGGACAAACAAAGGTAATGTATAAGCTCTTAACTGATGACCGTAAGCTCGTTATCATCTGATTACGTAGTTAAACTTGTAGATTTAGTAGCGCAATCACTCCATCACATTTGTCAAAGCCCTCTAAAAGCGCAATACGAACTACAAATATAGCATTATCTGACAGTATTAGTGCCTCAAGCAAAACAAATCAACGCACTGCTCAAGTGTGACGTAATGACGGGCAGTATCGAAAGCTCAAGTTCAGCCCTCAAAGCAGCTAGTGAGGTTTCTCTTCCGTCAGCGAATATATTCGCTAATGCATTTCCAGTGTATGCTGTCATGCTAAAATAATAGATTACGTGAATATGTGGTCCATATATCTTCCGATTTCGCCTTCTCGAAGTCTGTAGTCCTGTAATGCCATAATTGTCTGCATTATGGACAAGGGAGCAAACAGTGCACGAGCCGACAAATACACGATGTGATCACCTGGACACCTGGCAGAAAATGACTTAAAAGTTCGTGGGATCCTCCATCGATAATGCTGGAATTCAATATGGTGTTGGCCCACCCTTAGCCTTCATGACTTCTGGCAGGTATACGTTCAATCAGCTGCTGGAAGGTTTCTTGGGAAATGGCAGCCCATTCTTCACGGAGTGCTGCACTGAGGAAAGCTATCGATGTCGTTCGGTGAGGCCTGGCACAAAGTCGGCATTCCAAAACATCCCAAAGGTATTCTGTAGGATTCAGTTCAGGACTCTGTGAAGGCCAGTCCATTATAGGGACGTTATTGTCGTGCAATCACTCCGCCACAGGCCGCCAATATGAACAGGTGCTCGATCTCGTGTTGAAAGATGCGATCGACGTCAATGTAGGCCTCCATCAATGTAGGCCTGTGCTGTGATAGTGCCAAGCAAAACAACAACGGGTGCAAGCGCCATCTATGAAATACACGACCACACCATAACACCACCGCCTCCGAATTTTACTGTTGGTACTACACACGCTGGCAGATGATGTTCACCGGGCATTCGCCATACGTACACCCTGTTATCGGATCGCCACATTGTGTACCGTGATTCGTCACTCCACACAACGTTTCTCCACTGTTCAGTCGTTCCATGTTTACGCTCCTTACACCAAGCGAGGCGTAGTTTGACATTTACCGCCGTGATGTGTGGCTTATGAGCAGCCGCTCGACAATGAAATCCAAGTTTTCTCACTTCCCGCCTAACTGTCATAGTACTTGCAGTGGATACTGATACAGTCTGGAATTCCAGTGCGGTGGTCTGGATAGATGTCTGCCTATTACACATAACGATCCTCTTCAACTGACGGTGGTCTCTGTCAGTCAAGAGTCGAGGTCGGCCTGTATGCTTTTGTGCTGTACGTGTCCCTTCACGTTTCCGCTTCATTAACACATCGGAAACAGTCGACCTAGGAATGTTTAGGAGTGTGGAAATCTCACGTACAGGCGTATGATACAAGTGACTCCCAATCACCCAACTACGTTCGAAGTCCGTGAGTTCCGCGGGCCGCCCCATTCTGTTTCTCACGATGTCGAATGATTACTGAGGTCGCTGATATGGAGTACCTGACTGTAGGTGGCAGTACGATGCACCTAATATGAAAAACCTATGCTTTTGGGGTAGTCCAGATACTTTTGATCACACAGTGTAGGCCTGCCGCTGTGACTGAGCGGATCTAGGCGCTTCAGTGCGGAACCACGCAGCTGCTGCGGTCGCAGGTTCGAATCCTGCCTCGGGCATGGATGTGTGTGATGTCCTTAGGTTAGTTAGGTTTAAGTAGTTCTAAGTCTAGGGTACTGATGACCTCATATGTTAAGTCCCATAGTGCTTGGAGCCATTTGAACCATTTGAACCACGTAGTGTATGTGCATGATATGGAGGTTGGCATGATAAAGTTTTACGAATCAACGCTTCCGATATGTTATTCACAATAGGCCGTCTTGATAGGCCATTATCGTATATAGTTCACAATATGACCAATTTTGACTTACAGCCATCATGAGATCTATTAAAAAAAAAAACGGGAAAAAACTAACGTAACAGTAATAGCTTCAATTGGTCGAAGACTAAATCTACAGAAAAAATCTAAGAGTACATAACAACAACACAGCTGACGGCCATGGCTTAACATTAACAGCAATCTGGTACGAGTATCAACGTTAAATATTTTGTACACGTGATCAAGTGCTTGCGTCCTTTACTTATGCACATACGAATAAGTGAGAGAGCGATAGTGATGAGATGACGTAAGCGTCCAGCATCACAGATGCGTAGTTTAAAATAGGATATTCATAGTCATTAACAATTACTGCCGCAGTTGAGTTAGATGACCTTCTCCTATGCGGTGGCTAACCTCTCTGAGGTAAGCTAGTTCGAATCATGGAAAATTTTCACTGTCAGTCTGTCCGGCAAGGCGAAGAGGGACGGTGGCGTTAAGTTCCCGATCAACAATCTTTCCGTCAGTGTCCTGGATTAACTTCCAGACCTGTCCTCTGTGTCTCATGAAGTGTTTCCAGAATGACTTTGTTGTTGGTAAACGTCCGTCGGATGGAGATGTTAAGCTTGGCGGCCCCCCAAGTGCTATTCGAGACGGGTAGGATATGTACAGGCCCTGGCTTCCACCACCACATTTCCATTCGTCCATAACATCACACACCCAAGTCTGCACTGTCCACGCACTCATTGCGGTCAAGCAAACGACACAAACACACACTTGTCAGGTTGGAGGAAGGCAGCGGCGAACGACCATCACTAGGATATTGCCAAGAGCGGCGACGCAAGATTCTTGCATCTGCTCCCCTACGCTCATTTCCTATGAACACAACTTTGACTATTTTGATAGCCTTTATTTAAAATGGTTCCACACAGCTAAACTTCGTGTCTAAGAGCAAACATAAAATATAATACAGCATGTAGCATCAAAATACAGATTTAAAATCAGAATAAAACTTGCAAAAGTGGTATAAATCTATTTACAGAAAATCTTCAACATGTGTGCATAGTTCTGGCCATTATACACCTAACAATAGCCGTTGCCTACACTCTGCGAGGCAGAGCCATATTAAACAGAAAATGGCTTCACGAGGAGAGGCTGTCCATACAGTACCCTGCGGGAAGTCTCCGAATGCGATAGCTCCTGCAGCAACAACTGTCTCACCTCCTGTTATGCTTGTAAAACAATATGCTCCCTCACTCCCCCCCCCCCCCCCCCCCCATTTCTTGCAGTGCAGATATTTAACTGGACAACTCTTTGGCCGCAGACGCATCGAAAGGCGTGGAAGGAATGGAATCAAGAATTCAGCATCATACAGCGCCTATCAGAATTTTTTGTTACCAGACCAACATATTGTGATTCTGCCCGGCCTCCAGTATACGACACACATTCATAAAATACTGGAAAGTTTCTAAATCGATCATAAATGAAGCACTAATGCAAGTAGTACTGACAGTATTACGAGTAAATTCATCCATTCTGTTACTCTCCAGTACAGAGCAATATCATAAAATTACTCATTGCCTCGTTTGTGGCACCTTCCTCCAGGCATCGATTGTCGGTAAACTGCAGTAGAACCAGCGCTGTATATATGTCGAAATTTATCCATATGCGGTATTTCTGAAACTTACGGGAAGACTGGATAAATGCCTACCACGGTAGTCTCAATTAAAATTCTGATAGAATGCAAACCTACCCAGCTACATCCGTGGGACATCCCTGTGGAGGTCATTGGAATGATCGCCCGTTCACTGAATGACCAAACAAATGTTTTCCCAGTTTATAGATCTTCCCAGTACCACCATAACAACCGAACAAGTAGGATATCTTATCATATCGTTAGCCACCCAAAACCAGTGATTGGTAGTCTAAGTGCCCATCGTCCAACATGGCATCTATTTGGTGTAGACAACGCTGGTAATATACTGGTCAGCCCAATAAAAAGCAAAAGATTATTGGTGTTAACTGATGGTACGATCTCGAGACTTGACAACCCACATCAGTGAAACCAAACTTCTTAACAGTTTTTCCAAACGTTACTCAAAAATCATAGTTTGAGAAACTGTAAGGCGTGTAAACAAGGAAATGGTAAACTCAGACAACAACGATAAGCATTCTAGAAGAAATTTAACGTGCCATCACACCAGATTCAGTTGACTATGCCATCAAGAAACCCGAAGAAGACAGTACAGAACTACAGCTCAAGACAGAACTACGGGACCCAGTTCAAAAACCTTCCATTAAGCAGCACAAAGACATAATCCACATAATGAACGTACTATAAATGTGTGGTCGTGTCAATCTTATGTCCCAGAGTTGATGACAAATCATGTCACAAAAAAAAAAAAACCTGAGAAGCTTACCAATTGCGCAGGTTGGCTAGCAAACAGGGTTCCTTTAGTGGAAATCCGGTGAACATTCATTCAAGATTTTGGATTTATTGATTCAAACTTTATGACAGTCAAAGATTTCATCCCTTGGCAATCAAAAGACATGCAGTGATAAAACTTCAACTCAGTTAATCACTAAATGTATTATTCATTAAAAACCACAACACACCGGACGAAGTTCCTGCAGAAACAACAGTAACTACACTGAGGTGACAAAATTCATGGGATAGTGGTATCACATACACAAATGGCAGCGCTACCGCATTTTATTTTTTATTTTTTCAGTCGTCAGTCGTCTGACTGCTTTGATGCGGCCCGCCACGAATTCCTCTCCTGTGCCAACCGAGTAACCCTTGCAGCCTACGTCGTTAATTATTTTCCGGATATATTCCAATCTCTGTCTTCCTCTACAGTTTTTACCCTCTATAGCTCCCTCTATTACCAGGGAAGTTATTCCCTGATGTCTTAACAGATGTCTTGCCGTCCTGTTACCTCTTCTTGTCAGTGTTTTCCATATATTCTTTCCCTCGCTGATTCTGCGGAGAACCTCCTGGTTCCTTACCTTATCAGTCCACCTAATTTTCAGCATTCTTCAGGGGCACCATATCCAAATGCTTCCATTCTCTTCTGTTCCGGTTTTCCAATAGTCCATGTTTCACTATCACTTAATGCTGTGCTCCACATGTACACTCACAGAAATTTCTTGCTCGAATTAAGGCCTGTGTTTGATACTTCTCTTGGTCAGGAATGCCCTCTTTGCGAGTGCTAGCCTCCTTTTAATGTTCTCCTTGTTCCGTCCGTCGTAGGTTATTTCGGTGGCTAGGCAGCAGAATCCCTTAACTTCGTCTGCTTCTTGATCACTAATTCTGGTGTTAAGTTTCTCGCTTTTCTCATTTAGGCTACTTCTTATTAATTTCGTCTTTCTTCTATTTACTCTCAATCAATGTTTGTACTCTATGGACTGTTCATTCCATTCAGCAGACCTTGCAGTTTTACTTCACTTTCACTGAGGATAGCAATGTTACCAGCGAATCTTATCATTGATATGCTTTCACAATGAATTTTTATTCCACTCTTGAACCTTTCTTTTATTTCCAGCATTGCTTCTTCGATGTATAGATTGACAGTAGGGGAGAAAGATGGCATCCCAGTCTTACACACTTTTTAATCCGAGCACTTCGCCCTTGGTCTCCCACTCTTACTGTTGCCTCTTAGTTCTTGTACATGATATACAGGGTGATTATAATTAAAGTTAAATTTTCAAACCGCTGTTGAAATAGCACTAATGGTCAGGATGATGTCAAATTTCAACGGAATATTATTGGATGGAATATTATCGTATGGCAGAAGAAAAATAAATAGTTACGAAATGTAGCAATAGATGACGCTTAAGCATTTAATAGTGGGTACAAATGACAAATGAATCATACAACAATGCCTAAGGTGTACGTTTGACGTTAAACAAACTGCACTACTCAGTGTGCATGGGTGTACAGGTGTGATACTGTTACTTACGTAAGTCCATCCACCACGGCAAGATCATATCACATCGGAAGCGAAAAATCGGTTTTTGTTTGTCCTGAGGCCAAAAACCGCATAAAAAGCATCACTCACATCGGTTGTTAATTATCCTGAGGCCAAAAACCGCATAAAAAGCATCAATCAAAATCATATCGGGTTATTATTTTCCGTGTGACTGGCGCAAAACGTGTTCAATATGCTGTACACAGTTTTCTGCAACAAGGTGAAATCGAGAAACAGCATGTTCCACAACTGATCGAAGTGTTTCCGGGGTCACATTCAGAATGTGTTGTGCAATGCGTGCCTTCAATACAGCTAAGTTCGCAATCAGAACACTGAACACAACATCTTTCAAATAGCCCCAGCCAGAAATCACACGCATTAAGATCATGTGATCGGAACGGCCAGGCTGTAGGGAAATGGCGGCTGATAATTCTAGCATTTCCGAAATGGCGCTTCAGCAGCTGCTTAACTAGATTTGCTATGTGCGGAGGTGCGCCATCTTGCATAAAAATGATCCCATCCACACATCCACGCTGTTGGAGAGCTGGAATGACGTGGTCGCGCAAAAGACACTCATAGCGCATATCAGTGACGGTACAGGTAACAGAACCGGAAGCACGAGTCTCTTTAAGAAAATATGGCCCTATGATGCCCTAAACCCGCACCACACAGTGACCTTTTAAGGATGAGGTGGTAGTGGTTGGTTTGCGTGTGAATTTTCCGTTGCCCATTTTCGACAATTCTGTTGTATTGACATATCCTGTCAGATGGAAGTGGGCTTCGTCTGTCCACAAAATCTTTCACCGCCAATAATTGTCCGCTTCCATGCGAGCAATAAATTCTAAACCTAAGGTCTGTCTTACTGGCAGGTCAACATGAAGCAACTCGTGCACATCATTAATTTTGAATGAATAGCAAAGAAGGATGCTTCGTAGGATTTTACGCAGCGTGCTGACGGGCATGCCCAGTGTTGGCAATTCTCCGTGCACTACATGTTTGCACACCACCACTCGTCTCCTCCTGCATTGCTGATGCCACTGTTTTCACTGATGTCGAATCAATTTGTTTCATCCCCCTATCAGATTGCACACCAAAAGAATCCGTCTTTTCGAATTTCCGAATCATTTTCTCCAGACCCAAGGCAGTCATCAGACCAATTCCTTGTTTCAAGCCCTTCAGTGTCCGGAACTTCTGCAGAGCGACGTGTGCACAGTCATCATTCTTGTAATACAGCTTTACGAGCAGAGCGCGATCCTGCATTGAGACAGTCATGGAGAACGTCGCAGACGAGAGAGGTGGAAAAGTCGTCTACCCGACGTGTTGATACCAACTTCAATGGGTCGTGTGCATGACAGCAATTCTCATTTACGTATTCTGACACATACAGCGCCATCTATTGATCAATTTTCACACTGATTTTTTCTGCTGCCATACATGTCCTCCTTCTCCGATAACATTCCGGTGCAATTTGAAATAATTCTGACCAGTGGTGTTTCTTCTACCGCGTCAATTGCTACGACCTAGCAAGGCGCCATTTATCCTTTGCTATGTATCTAAAGAAGCATGTACAGTAACAAGACCAATGTTCACCAATTGTGGATTAAAGTTAAGTATTCCTGCAGCTACGTACTTTTCTTTATAGCATTCATTACGTATCCTGTTTCAGACCTCACGCCAGCCTGCGTGAGTTTAAGCGCGTGCCTTTCGGTTACCCGTCACTGTGGATTGGCTGTCTTGCCAGTCCACAACAACTGTATAACATGCCCAATGAGCCGCGACGCCAGCACAGTCTCCCACAGTTCAAAGCTCCAGAGCTCCAGCCCACCGTAGAAACAGCCGTCCAAAACTGCTACCGAACGCCTCGCTCCTCACAGGAAGTCCACACACCGCTCCTCATCAAAACAAGGCGTCTAATCCGGTCCTTGGTGCTCGTTCATTCCCGCCGACTGCACCGGCCTCCCGTGCCACGCACAGAGCTCTTGCCGGCACCAGAGTCCGCAGCAGCATCTGCCGCTGTGTCCAGCCACCGCCTTTCATCCAGCATGCTGCGTTGCTTGAGATACTTTTCCTCGCTCTCTCCAGCAACCCATCAGCATGTCGCTGGAGACGATTGCGCCCGTTATAAAATCGATCGGGACGCACGAGGAACGTCTTTTGAGAATCATACCATCCTTTCACCAATGCAGCCTTGGTTCCTTCGGTGACCATTCAGCCCACGCTTACAGAGGACGAATATGCCTTTAAATGAAAGTTCTGTTTCCTTTTATGTGATAGGTACCTGGTCATTACAAAGAAAGAAGATATTGTTGGTGCAAGAAGAATAATTAAAAGTCTTCTACACGGTTCTGTCCTGTCTACTTGCTATTCACCCACAGCAGATAAGAAAATAATACAAGAAATCAACAATTCATACTAACATAACATCAGTGATAACCTTACAAAGCGTGACAAGAGTTTAGATACAGCAATGATATAATTCAACAAATGATTACTTAAAAACTGCCTCGAAATTTCACTACACAAATCGTCTGTGCTTTCATATTCAAGACTTAAGACGAACAAAATAACATGACATAAGGTGTCATGAAATACCTTGGACTTCATATTGACTATAAACAATAGTGAGACCACGTATTAAATATATTATTATTAAAACTGTGAAGGAGCTACAACGTAGTGTTCGATGGGGTACAGCTCAAGGGTTGTCATCAGTGTTTATTGTGCCTTTATCAGACAGCAAAGGGATTGTGCATGCCTTTGTTATAGCTCAGACCTAAGCATATACATTTCACACAAGTCAGGCTACTAGAGATGATACAAGAACTCACGATTAAGTGTTAGGTTGACAGATTTTGTCGTAACATTAAATTTACACCTCATCAGAAGTGCATAAAGGCGTCTTGCAACTACCGAGAAGCTCTTCCGCAATTCAGAATCTGAATAGTTTCGTGCTGGTTGTATAGTCTGCCACCTAAAGCTAAAATAAGTAAATACTAAATATTCGCATACATATTCTCATCATCTGTAGTAAGATCATTGCATACATCCTGACTCAAAAATTATCCGTTGAAGCCAGAATAAAATCATCTTTGTCGCTATGTAATTTATGGCAATGAAAATAAAGATGCTTGGATTAAGGACGCTTTGTACTCCGAATCAATAAATTACGACAAACCATCCCGTATGACTTCCTGTGTACCGGGAGAACACAAATCAGGAGTCAGTGAAATGACAAACTACTTTATCATAGCAGTGTAAAGCAATATATTATGTAGCAGTGGTCCCTACTCTGCCAAAACATCTTTGGTGTAAAAAATTCCACTGATGTTTTCATACCAAGGCTGTTTTGGCAGATTAGTGAACACCGCTGCAACAGAACTTCGAAGTGACAATATCACACCTTAGATTTAATCACATGATTGCGACAGCGTCTGAGCAGACTCAATACGGCTCCATCTCTCTACCGTAATTGTCGATCTGAGGGATACTGCAACCGTATTTTCTTCGGCTGCCCCCAAATACAGCGTAAGATCACAGGAAATAGTGTCGTCGGGGACCGAACTATCAACAGTCATAAAAACCTTATCGGCGACCAACGACGTAACCATATACCGATAGCTATACATCTTCTTAGTGGAGATTCACACAGAGTTACAGACAAAGTTTCAGCTATATAAAACAGTACGTGAATAACATCTGTTGCTTCATGTAATAATTGTTTTTTTGTAATTATGCTATATGAGATCGTACATTCCCGAAAGAGTCAACCTATATATAACTTCCTTCCGGCGTAAGAAGTCATCCTCGTTCTGCCAACGGCCTCGTCAAAGAGGATAAAGAAGCAGACAGACTTTCGGGGCACTCTCTTGCCCTTGTGGTGGGAAACTGCCTCTAAAAGGGGAAAAACAGCAATTATCAACGGCATGAGGATGCAGAATGCAGTAGAAACCAATGCGTTAGACACACAATGTTTATCCACAGGACATGTGTGAAGAAAGTGTCGTGATGATCTCTCCATTGGCGAAAGATTGCGGGCATGTCCCTCATTCAGATCTTCCGGAGGGGACTCCCAAGTGAAGGTGACCACGAGAAAAAGACTGAATAACAAACGAAAAGATAACGTTCTGCGAAGCGGGGCGTGCAATATAGCGCGTTTGAACGTGACAGGGGAGCTAGAAAACCTGAAAAGGGAAATGCTAAGGCTCAGTCTAGATATTTTGAGGGTTAGTGAAGTTAAATGGAAAGAAGGTAAAGATTTCTGGTCAGGTGAGTGTAGAGTAATATCAACAGCAGCAGAAAATAGCATAACGGGAGTAAGATTCGTTATGTATAGTGCAGAAAATTCGGTGACAATTTTGTTCTCACCAGAATCGACAGGAAACGAACCCCGACATCAATAATTCAAGTATACATGCCAATATCACAAGTAGAAGATAAAGAGATAGAGAAAGTTTAGGAGGATACTGAACAGGTAATTCAGTACGTAAAGGGAAATGAATGTCTAATAGTCATGTGAGACTGGAATTCGATGGTAGGGGAAGGGGAAAGTTAGAAGGAAGGGTTACGGGAGAATATGGGCTTGGTATTATGAATGAGAGAGGAGAGATACTAATTGAGTTCTGCTATAAATTTCAGCAAGTAATAGTAAATACTATGATGAAGAATCACAAGAGAAGGAGATATACTTGGAATAGGCCTGGAGATATGGAAAGATTTCAGTTGGATTACGTCATGATCAGGCAGGGATTCCGAAGTCAGATACTCAGTTATAAGGTGTAACTCAGGAGGAGATATAGACTCAGACCATAATCTAGTACTAATGAAGGGTAGGATGAAGTGTGAGAGACTGATCAGGAAGAATCAGTGCGCAAAGAAGTGGGATACCGAAGTACTAAATCATGAACAGATATGCTTGAAATTCTGTGAGGCTGTAGACACTACAATAATGAACAGCTCAGTAGGTAGTTCAGTTGAAGAGGAATGGAAATATCTAAAGAGGGCAATCATAGAGGTAGAAAGAAAAACAAAAGTACAAGGAAGGTAATTGCAAGGAAACCATGGGTAGCAAAAGAAATACATCAGTCGTATGACGACCCAAAGCAGTACAATAATTTTCACGGAAAATCGGGAATATAGAAATACAAGTCACTTAGGAAATAAATAAATGGGAAATACAGGGAAGCTAAAGTGTAATAGCTGCACGAAAAATGTGAAGAAATCGAAAAAGAAATGATTGTCTCAAGGACTGTCTCAGCATGTAGAAGAGTCAAAAACACATTCGGTGAAATTAAAAGGAATGGTGGTAACATTAAAAGTGCTATGGGAATTCCACTATTAAATGCAAGGGAAACAGCGGATAGGTGAAAAGAGTAAATGGAAGGCCTCTGTGAGAGGGAGGAATTGTCTGGTGACGTAATAGAAGAAGAAACAGGAATTGACAGAGAAGAGATAGGGGATCCAATATTGGAATCAGGACTTAAAAGGGCTTTGAAAGAAGTAAGATCAAATAAGGCAGAAGAGATAGGTAACATTTCATCGGAATTTCTAAAACTGTTGGGTGAAGTACAACAAAACGACTATTCACGCTGGTGTGTAGAATATGGGGGAATGTCGATACACCATCATTTTCTCTGAAAAAAATCACCCACACAACTCCGAAGACAGCAAGAGCCGGGAAGTGAGAAATTCATTGTAAAATTAGCTTAACTCTTCATGCGTCCAAGTTGGTGACAAGAATAATATACAGAAGAATGGGAAAGAAGAATGGGCATTAGAAAATGTAAAGACAACAGAGAAACAGTTCTGACATTGTGGTTCATAATGGAAACAAGAGTGAAGAAAAATCAAGACACGTTCATAGGATTTGTCGACCTTGAAAAAGCGTTAGATAATGTAAATTGGTGCAAGAAGTTCGAAATTCAGAGAAAAATAGAGGTAAGGTATGGGGATGACGAGTAATATACAATATGTATAAATACCAAGTGGGAACAACAAGACGGGAAGACCGATATCGAAGTGCTCGGATTAAATGTGTGTAAGACAAGGATGTCTTCTTTCGTCCGTACTGTTCAATCTATACATCCAAACAGCAATGACAGAAATAAAAGAAAGGTTCTAGAGTGGGTTTAAAATTCGAGATAAAATAATAGCAATGATAAGGTCCGCTGATAATAACATTGATGTCCTCAGTGAATGCGAAGAAAAACTAAAAGATCTTTTGAACGAAATGAACTGTCTGATGAGCACAGAATATGGATTGAGAGTAAATCGAAGAAAAAGGAAGGCTTGTGAAGTAGCAGAAATGAGAACAGCGAGGAACTTAACATCAGGACTGGTGAACACGAAGCAGATGAAATTAAGGACTCCTGCTACCTAGGCAGCAAAATAAGCCACTACGGACGGAGCAAGGAGGACACAAAAAGCAGACATGTACTGGGAAAAAGGGCGTTCCTGGGGAAGAGAAGTCTACTAGTATCAAACACAGGCCTTAACTTGAGGAAGAAATTTCAGAAAATGTACGTTTGGAGCACAGCTTTGTATGGCAGCGAAACATGGACTGTGGGGAAACCGGAACAGAATTGAAGTATTTGAGATGTGGTGCTACAGAAGAATGCTGAAAATCCGGTGGACTGATAAGGTAAGGAACGAGCAGGTTTTCCGCTGAATCAGCGAGGGAAAGAATATATGGAAAACACTAACAAGGAGAAGGGACGGGATGTTGGACATCAGTTAAGACATCAGGGAATAACCTCCATGGTGCTAGAGGGAGCTGTGTAAGTTAAAGACTGCAGAAGAAGACAAAGATTGAAATGCATCCGGCAGATAACTGAGGGTGTAAGTAGCAAGTGCTACTCTGAGATGAAAAGATTGGTACAGGAATTCTTGACGGAATGCATGAGTTAGAAGACTGATGACTTAAACCAAAATTAGCGCTTCCACGGAGGCTTACTAGCAATGTATTTTTTTGTTCTGCGGATCGTTCGCGACTGGAACAGTAAAGGGAGAACTGACACTTCTACACAAAGTACACTCTGCCAAACATCATAAGGTGACTTGATGAGTAAAGATGTAGACAATACATTACGTACCTCCAGTGGTACACTATATGTCGAGTTGAATAAAATACAGGTGACTGTGACTGACTGGATGACTTATGGACGGAGGCTTTTTTTTTTAACTGCTTTCAGTGCAGTTTGTTACGTGTTATTCCCACTGATGAGTGTTCCTGTCATTCCAACACAAAAATATTGCACTGGATCATAATATGAAGTATGCTTCTGATGCTGTAGAACCTGTTTATCCTGTGACCATCTGAGGCATTCTCTTTTCATCTTCTTTAGGGCCAGCAGCGTAATATATGTCTGATAACGATATGATTGTTGCAGTAGATACACTGGACGTCACATCAGCAGACGTGAGTACAAGACAGCTACTTTAATTTGAATGACATTCGCATCCATACCTGTTCTCACCAAAATTGTAATTGCAGGTACCTGAAAATGGCGATTCAGCCGAAACAGTCTGCCGTAAATGTAAACAAAGATTACTCATTATAAGCAGCTATTTGGTGTATCTACTGTAACAATTATAAAGGGAAGTTCCTATTGGGACCCTCAACGCTTAGGAGGCGACGGATGTGGGCTGTCTGAATTTAGCAGTGGTCGTAGCGTTGGGCGTTTTTATTTCCGGTTGTTATAAAAGTTGTTTTCTACGACACATAGTTTATTTAATAAATTGTGTTTCTCATCACTGTGGCTTAGTATACACCTCTGTATCATCCGTGCAGCCTCCCAACAAGTGAAAAATTTTCTGAAGGGATTGCAAAATACAAGTTAATTAATTGCCAATTAAAGAAGTAAGATACCGAAAGAACGCTATAAAGTTATACTCATTAATTCATCATCAAGTGTCAGCACCTGTATTCGTCAGGATGATAAAAATCTGTTTGGTTTGCATCGAAGAAAGCGCTCTGTCAGGAAAAACTGCTCCAACGTCAGTTAGGTCTGATTCCATGGAGAACCCCCCCCCCCCTCTTGTTAAAGATTTTTAATTTAAATACATACGCCACAAGCCACCGTATGGTGCGTGGTGGAGGGTACCATGCACCACTACTAGTCATTTTCTTTCCTGCTCAACTCGCAAACAGAGTGAGGGAAAGACGACTATCTATATTCCCATCTACGAGCTCTATTTCTCTTACATTATCTTAGTGGTCCTTACGCGAAGTGTATGTTGTGGACAGTAGAACCGCTCTGCAGTCAGCTTCAAATGCTGGTTCTCTAAATGTTATCAACAGTGTTCATCGAAGAGAATATCGCCTTCCCTCCAGAGATTCCCAATTTAGTTCCCAAAGCATCTCGTTAATACTTCCGTGTTGCTCGAACCTCCCGGGTACAAAACTAGCAGCGCACCTCTGAATTGCTTCAATGTCTTCCTTTAATCTGACGTGCTGTGGATCCCAAACACTTGAGCAGTACTCAAGGATAGGTCACTCTAGTGTCCTATAAACGGTCTCCTTTACTGATGAACCACACTTTCCCAAAATTCTGCGAATAAACCGAAGTCGACCATTCGCCTTGCCTAACACAATTCTCACATGCTTGTTTCATTTCATATCACTTTGCAACGTGACGCCCAGATATTTAAATGACATGGCTGAGGCACCTACAAAAGATTTTTGCATTCTGTGCGTGGTATAGAAAACCCCTGCTGTTTTCCTTGCTTCTGCAAAGCGTTCCACGCCATTATCTGAAACACAGTATCTATATCACTCTGACGAATGCTGCAGCATCGAATGTCATATACCCTCATATTGTTTTTGCATAAAACAGTTAACAAATGACTGTCCTGTATATCTGTCAAATATTATCCTTATTGCGTAATAAAATACTGCAAATGGTAGGTCGTATTAGACTGTTTTAGAGAAATGTGCACGGGATTCTACATCTACGTCTACATGATTGATCAGAAAAGTGTGAGCTACCCTTACCTTCTGATCAACCACTTTATCTGTAAGCTGTACTGACACCATCATAAAATTTTTATGGAAGTTAAGTCACACAGGGAGCTGCTGTTTAGATAAAGCAAGTACTTGTACTAAAACCACTAGCTAGCGTCGGTTTGGTCTCAGCGGCATACACACCACACAGTTTGTCGCTATTTGTTCCTTGCAGATGTAGCGTTTGTTGGCTGAAAACAGCATTCTTTGTATGTGGTTTACTGCGCCACTGGCGGGGTGTAATGAAGTCATCATGAGAAATAAAAAGGGATGCCGTTAATTAGTATCTGTTCAAGGCATCCAAGTACACTGTTCTCCTGTATTGGAAAACGTATATAGAACTACCACTACTGTACGTACGCCTGCCGTCACTCCAACTACATACAAACGTATAGAAAATTATGTATATATGTGCGTGTGTGTCATATGTTCTCCTAAACCACTGGACCGATTTCAACGCAGCTTGGTACACATATTCCTTACTATCAGGCAATATCACTGTGGGGGTAAAAATCACCTACGTGTCATAGTTCAGGAGATACGACATAATAAACACCGAGATGCGTGAAAAACCGCCGCATCATGCATGAAGTCTAAATTTATTACTTCCGTGCTACTAAATTTATTCACAATACATTTCGCGTTATCCACATATACAGCTAAATGCAAATACGAAATTATATCATGGTACCACACATAGTTCAGGTGATAAGACGTCAGAAACCCCGAGACGTGTTAAAAACTGCCGCGTCATGCATAATATTTAAATTTGTTACTTGTTTGCCACTAACTCCATTCCTAACACATTTCTCAGACAGCATCCACATAGGCTGCTGAATGTTCCTATACGTGTTTATTTGTACGACCGTTTCATAATTTCAAAGGTGTTTTCACGAATACATGGAAATGAAATTTTTTCGATAATACACTAAAAACACAGTTCATTTTTTGTTTTCGTTTCTACTAGAAAATTGGCAAAATAAATACCAGGGCAATGCCTGGTTTCTTAGCTAGTATATTATACAAAAATCATTCGCGATATGGCAAAATTTAAAGCGTCTACTCTCTACATCAACTAACGATCAAACTAGTGGTACATAAACCAAATTGTAATCACTCGTTTATGACAAATGACCCATAATGTATCCCAGACCAAACCCGAATCAAAAATGACTTCCTCGGGCGTTAAATTTCAGTATTAAATTTTCGACAACATTCGTGTCTTCGTCTACTATTTCCAGCTCGAAAACATGCCAAAAAATGGCTTATAAACATCTCTTCATTCGCATATGTGGCCGTGGCGTATTTTGTTTGACAGCTGTTAATAAAGTACTGCTTTCTGACGCTGAAACTGCAAGCGTATTCAGCCGGGTCATTACTAACTCCTCCCGATCTTCCCAAGAGGATGGCTGACCCCTCACAGTGTGCCTTTCGGTGCAGATAGGCATCTGGGCTGTTTTGTGTTTAACATTTATGACGTCATAAGATCAGCTTGGTCGTGCACGAACCGATTAATTTCTCTGGGTCATTCAGTAGATATAGACGTGACATTTGTACAACTAACACTGAAGTATTAACATCAAAATAAAAAAAAAACTTTCACTTTTCATCGAATGCCCATCTACAGTCACAGTATCGTGATCCTACACGGCGGTAATCATTTTAGGAGACTAAGTAGCAGTCCGTTGTATCTTCAAAAAGGCACTTTCATTGCAATTTTAGAAGCTATTTCTGTTATTTATTACTTTGTAGCTGACAACCAACATCACTTTCGCGACTTACATGAATTTACAAAAAGGAAAAGGTTCCCCCAGTAGTAAACTACTGTATGCGCATGTTTAATCAGTGGTGGATGTCGTGTCCAGCGACCCAGTCAGGTGTTGTGTGAAAGTAAAGACGGTGAACGCTCCCTAGACAAGGATGGAATACATACGATTAAGGCACCGCTCAGATACCAGCGCTTGACCCAGTCAGTAAATACTGCATTATTACTACTCTGAAGGTCTCGGGTTCATTCCCATATGGATGCTATGATTTTTTTTATTATTCATTGCGTCTTTCATCTCTGGCAACGATTTGTTACCGTGAAAAATGCCAAGCTTCATTACGGCAAGAGCTCCATGTTAAACTGGATATAGCCGGCCGGTGTGGCCGTGCGGTTAAAGGCGCTTCAGTCTGGAACCGCGTGACCGCTACGGTCGCAGGTTCGAATCCTGCCTCGGGCATGGATGTGTGTGATGTCTTTAGGTTAGTTAGGGACTGACGACCACAGAAGTTGAATCCCATAGTGCTCAGAGCCATTTAAACTGGATAAGTTAGGGACTGATGACCACAGAAGTTGAGTCCAATAGTGCTCAGAGCCATTTAAACTGGATAAGCTAATTCTAAGATTAGATCAGCATAATCTGTTAGTCCTCTATGATACTGGTCCCATATGCTTGAGAAATAATCAAACATAAGTCTTTAGTTAGCAGTTTACTTTGTAGAAGTTCCCTTTAGATGTTCTTTGAGCATGGCGCTTTACAAACAGGTAATTAGTCACTTTTTCCATTCATTCGAAGGTTGCACAGTTTAATCATGAAGTCTCTGTCTCTGTAGTAAGCCCGTGTTACTGGAAATGATATGAGGGATCATTCAAATCTAATTTGCATCCACAAACTGGGCACTATAAAAAAGCACATGACGCTGCATACCAAATGCGTCACGGAAACTTTTACAACAAATGATGCTCTGTTGGCAATGTGAAGTATCGTGCATCCATTTAATATGCGACGCACGTGTTTGAAAATTTGCTAACTCGTTCAACATTTCGATGCAAAACTCATTTCGTATATTATTGCTACGGAGAAACACAGTACCGCGAGCAAACTGCAAAGGCTGCAGAGACATGCATCGGTTCGCACTAGACGATCGAGATGATTTTCTTATGACATCATGAACGCTAGCCAATCAGACCCAATGCCGCACTACTCCGAACGGCAGGTCTCGGCTAGTCTCCATTACCGTCAAAGCACCCGTCCACGACCAAACAACTTGTCAAACTTTACTGTGTTTGTCAAATATTTGTCGTTTGACATGTTCGTCAAATATAGAGCTTGTTAGAAGTGTTTGGGAGAAGTTTCCAATAACGACGGATTTGACAAGATGGAAGACATTGTTTGTGCTGATGTTTCACAGCGCATGTTTAGGGAAGATGAGTTTTATTACAATTTATCTCATTGTATTGAGAGTTTCCACAACTATGGAAACTACATTAAGGATAAAAAACGATATCAGTGGTAGCTACCAAAATGGAAGAGGTGTCGCCTCATTCCTAGCCTTATACTGCGTAGGAAGAAAAACATTATTCTATGCAAAACGTACAAACGGGAATGAAATAAAATAAAATATGTTCGAAGCTCTCTGGTTCTTCCATGGGAGATGTTTATGTTCCCACGTTGTGGTGTTTCAATGAACTGTTTGAAGACCAAGTAGAAGAGAATGAATTTTCGCATACTTGTGTCTTCCTTCTTAATGTGATGGCGAAATAACTCAGCTATGTGTCTTCCTTCTCAATGTGATGGCGAAATAACTCAGCTATTAAAGGTTTTACTGTCAATTCGGAGAAAACTGAAGTAATTATCAGGTGCTAAGTGTAATATTTCCTTTACCAGATTTTCACGAGTATATTTCTCTGCCGGCCGTTGTGGCCGAGCGGTTCTAGGAGCTTGAGTCCGGAACCACAAGGCTGCTACGGTCGCAGGTTCGAATCCTGCCTCGGGCATGGATGTGTGTGATGTCCTTAGGTTAGTTAGGTTTACTTAGTTCTAAGACTAGGGGACTGATGACCTCAGATGTTAAGTCCCACAGTGCTTAGAGCCATTTGAACCATTTTATATTTCTCTCTCAGTTTCAACCATTCCCTGGAACAACGGCTTGTTTTCTAAATCTTATTTATTCAGTGCTGAATGTCAATGCAAGAATATATCGCGACACGACCAGCGTCTGCTCAAAAGTGAGGTTGAATTGACAAGCTAGTTGGTATATGTAGGGGCTTGTTTGACAGATCCGTTGATGGCAAAGAGCGAATTTGACAAACAAATTTGATCATGTACGGGGGCCTTAATATCTGTTGCAACAGATGACGCGTGTGTATTATTATATGCGGGAACGGTTACTTCTTGTCTCTCAAGTGCAGCCCTGTGCTCGTAACCCTACTACTACTAAGAGTTAATAGCTCGCACCCAGATTTAATAAAAAATATTGGGTGTGTTGCGACGGTAACTGTCACAATGTGTTTTACATCAGACACTGGAGCTAAGTGGCCAGTTGGAGGTGGTGTTTGATGGGGAGGAACGCACTTGGCGAAGTTCTATTAAAGTCAAAACGGCGATTTGAGTCTGACTTCCGACTAACGTAGCTCTAAACTGTTACGCTGTCTTCTTTGATATTTTTGTAGAAGTTGCAAGATATCAGTTCCTATGCGACGTGGTGACTTAGCGGTTTACATTCCCCGGTCCATACACGGAATTCTTAATCTTTCTGAAAGCAATTGGATTGATGCGTGTCCCTTATCGTTGGGGCTGAAGATGTTATTTTCTTAGCCCTGTCTCTCGGGTCAAGCGAGGCTAGCGACATTTATTAAGACCGTTTTATAGTTGTAACAGTGGCGATAATTGATCCGCGCAGGTCGATAAATATTTACTTGGAACTCAGTGGTTCAATATGTTGCACAGTTCGTATCGCGTGGTGAAAATTGATAATAGCCGCTGATATGAGTAAGTCTTCCTGAGACAGAGAGAGAGTGAGAGGCAGGGTGGGGGTGGATGACGGTTAAATCTTCTGCTGGCACATACAGTATTCTCCTCTCGAAAAACATAGAAAGGGAAGATTATTGCATCATCTGGTGGCCAGGAAGATTGCACATCATTTCTCCATGTTTTGGTGGCCAAATACTTATAATGATAATATCTTCCACCGACGTTCGAGCAAACAACCTCCGAGTTGAGCACCAGCCCACCATCGTGCGTCAACAATCTGGGCTACAGAGCCAGGTAGCAAACAAAGTAGTGATTTCTGGGAAATATCAGAATAAGACCACCGACGAAGAGCAGGAAACTAAGCTTGATTTGCTGCCATTCTGTGGCTCTGTGTCGGGCAAGATAAGCCGCCTGTTGAAAAGACACAAGATCAAATCAATCTTCAGGCCTCCAACGAAAATCCGTTAATTACTGAGACCAGTTAAAGACGCAGTAGGTCTCAGAACACCGGGAGTCAACGAAATACGTTGTGTGGCCAGAAGTACATCGGATAAACAGTGCGCACTGTGGAACAACGCAGGAAAGAACATGAGAGGTATTATCGCCTACACTATCCAGAGAAATCGGCGTTAGCTGAGCATGCGTTAGAAAACGGTCAACACATAAAATTTGACGATACCTCTGTCGTGGCTCGCACTAACGGCTTCTGGGTTAGTTTAATAAAGGAAGCTATTGAAATAAAAATTGCCGCAAACACCCTGAATAGAGACGGTGGCTTACAGCTCAGCGCTGCGTGAGATCCAGCGATCGCGCTGTTGAAGAGGGCACATCGAACGCCGACTCAAAACATGTCCATATATGGCAATGTCACGGGCACCAGTGACATCACAGCCGGCAGCTAGCGTATATAATGGCGCACCAACAACCCACTGGCAGTCATACCACTTGACAATGGCCAAGGAGTGCTTGGCCGAAAGCTCGTGTAGTTTTAAGCAATTGACGCGGTTGGAAACCCGAGAACATTTTATTCAACATTAGATGGGTTTATTACAAAGAATCCTACAGGTAATACACACCATGCCATCAGAATTCCACAAGCAATCACACAGTATCATTCTGCAATCACTGCTTGACTCGCAAAGTGCACGTTGATCCTTTGTGACCCGATGTAATCTAGAAAATCTCGTATTAGCACAAGCCAAATATCGTCAGACAATGTAACATGAACCAGCCACGATTGAAAAAAGTAAACGAACCGGTGAGTCATCCTCTGTTTCCAGCAATACGTAGGGTTATAGTACGACTGACACAAGAAAATGATCTGATTTGATCCATTAGTAACTGTTTGTGAAAGACTGCGACGACGGACGTTCAATAAGTAATGCACATTTTTTTCTGGTTGTATTCAGGATTCCAGTACGCCGTATTATTCCCCACTCTTTGGGCTACAAAACCCTATTTTTCAACATATGCTTCGTTCAATGCAATGGCCTCACGCCATCTTACTGGGAGGGCCTGTATGCCCGCGTACTGCTTCCTGCGGATGTCGGAAGGTGCGAGATCCGGGCTGCAGCGTGGATGAGGAAGAACAGTCCAGTGAAGATTTATGAGCTCCTCAACGGTGCGTAGACTTGTGTGAGGCCTTGAGTGTCACGGAGAAAGAGAAGTTCGTTTGCATTTTTGTGGCTACGAACACGCTGAAGTCATTTCTTTAGTTTCGTTAGGGCAGCACAGTACCCTTCACAGTTGTTCGTTGCACCAAACGGAATAACTGCCGTCAGAGTCCCAGAAGACCGTCGCCTTGACTTTAGCGGTTGAGGGTGCGGCTTTGAACTTTTTATTCGGAGAAGGGGTGGAGTAGCGTCACTCCTTGGATTGCCGTTTTGTGATAAACCCATGTTTCATCGTCTATGACGATGTTTGACAAAAAAATGTCACGATCAGCCTCGTAATGCGCAAGCAATTCCGCACAGATGGGTCTTCGTTGATCTTTATCGTCTTCTGTTAGGCGACGAGAAATCCAGCGAGCACATGTTGTTGTTGTGGTCTTCAGTCCTGAGACTGGATTGATGCAGCTCTCCATGCTACTCTATCCTGTGCAAGCTTCTTCATCTCCCAGTAACTACTGCAACCTACATCCTTCTGAATCTGCTTAGTGTATTCATCTCTTGGTCTCCATCTACGATTTTTACCCTCCACGCTGCCCTCCAATACTAAATTGGTGATCCCTCGATGTCTCAGAACATGTCCTACCAACCGAACCCTTCTTCTAGTCAAGTTGTGCCACAAACTTCTATTCTCCCCAATTCCATTCAGTACCTCCTCATTAGTTATGTGATCTACCTATCTAATCTTCAGCATTCTTCTGTAGCACCACATTTGGAAAGCTTCTATTCTCTTCTTGTCTAAACTATTTATCGTCCACGTTTCACTTCCATACATGGCTACAACTCCATACAAATACTTTAAGAAACGACTTCCCGACATTTAAATCTACACTCGATGTCAACAAATTTCTCTTCTTCAGAAACGCTTTCCTTGCCATTGCCAGTTTACATTTTATATCCTCTCTACTTCGACCATGATCAATTATTTTGCTCCCCAAATAGCAAAACTCCTTTACTACTTTAAGTGTCTCATTTCCTAATCTAAGTCCTTCAGCATCACCCGACTTAATTCGACTACATTCCATTATCCTGGTTTTGCTTTTGTTGATGTCATCTTATACCCTCCTTTCAAGACGCTGTCCATTCCGTTCAACTGCTCTTCCAAGTCCTTTGCTGTCTCTGACAGAATTACAGTGTCATCAGCGAACCTCAAAGTTTTTATTTCTTCTCCGTGGATTTTAATACCTACTCCGAACTTTTCATTTGTTTCCTTTACTGCTTGCTCAATATACAGATTGAATAACATCGGGGATAGGCTACAATCCTGTCTCACTCCCTTCCCAACCACTGCTTCCCTTTCATACCCCTCGACTCTTATAACATCCATCTGCTCTCTGTACAAATTGTAAATAGCCTTTCGCTCCCTGTATTTTACCCCTGCCACCTTCAGAAATTGAAAGAGAGTATTTCAATCAACATTGTCAAAAGCTTTCTGTAAGTCTACAAATGCTATAAACTTAGGTTTGCTTTTCCTTAATCTTTCTTCTCGTAGGGTCAGTATTGCCTCATGTGTTCCAACATTTCTACGGAATCCAAACTGATCTTCCCCGTGGTCGGCTTCTACCAGTTTTCCCATTCGTCTGTAAAGAAATGGCGTTAGTATTTTGCATCTGTGACTTATTAAACTGATAGTTTGGTAATTTTCACACCTGTCAACACCTGTTTTCTTTGGGATTGGAATTATTATATTCTTCTTGAAGTCTGAGGGTATTTCGCCTGTCTCATACATCTTGCTCACCAGACGGTATAGTTTTCTCAGCACTGGCTCTCCCAAGGCTGTCAGTAGTTCTAATGGAATGTTGTCTACTCCGGGGGGCCTTGTTTCGACTCAGGTCTTTCAGTGTTCTGTCAAACTCTTCACTCAGTATCATATCTCCCATTTCATCTTCATCTACATCCTCTTCCATTTCCATAATATTGTCCTCAAGTACATCGCCCTTGTATAGACCCTCTATATACTCCTTCCACCTTTCTGCTTTCCCTTCTTTGCTTAGAACTGGGTTTCCTTGTGAGCCCTTGATATTCATACAAGTGATTCTCTTTTCTCCAAAGGTCTCTTTAATTTTCCTGTAGGCAGTATCTATCTTACCCCTAGTGAGATAAGCCTCTACATCCTTACATTTATTCTCTAGCCATCCCTGCTTAGCCATTTTGCACTTCCTGTAGATATCATTTTTGAGACGTTTGTATTCCTTTTTGCCTGCTTCATTTACTGCATTTTTATATTTTCTCCTTTCATCAATTAAATTCAATATTTCTTCTGTTACCCAAGTGTTTCTAGTAGCCCTCGTCTTTTTACCTACTTGATCCTCTGCTGCCTTCACTACTTCATCCCTCAGAGCTACCTATTCTTTTTCTACTGTATTTCTTTCCCCCATTCGTGTCAATTGTTCCCTTATGCTCTCCCTGAAACTCTGTACAACCTCTGATTTAGTCAGTTTATCGAGGTCCCATCTCCTTAAATTCCCACCTTTTTGCAGTTTCTTCAGTTTTAATCTACAGTTCATAACCAATAGATTGTGGTCAGAATCCACATCTGCCCCTGGAAATATCTTACAATTTAAAATCTGGTTCCTAAATCTCTGTCTTACCATTATATAATCTATCTGATACCTTTTGAATCTCCAGGCTTCTTCCATGTATACAACCTTCTTTTATGATTCTTGAACCAAGTGTTAGCTATGATTAAGTTATGCTCTGTGCAAAATTCTACCAGACGGCTTCCTCTTTCATTTCTTAGTCCCAATCCATATTCACCTACTATGTTTCCTTCTCTCCCTTTTCGTACTCTCGAATTCCAGTCACCATTGACTTTTAAATTTTCGTCTCCCTTCACTACCTGAATAATTTCTTTTATCTCATCATACATTTCATCAATTTTTTCATCACATGCAGAGCTAGTTGGCATATAAACTTGTACTACTGTAGCAGGCGTGGGTTTCGTGTCTATCTTGGCCACAATAATGCGTTCACTATGCTGTTTGTAGTAGCTTACCCGTACTCCTATTTTTTTATTCATTATTAAACCTACTCTAGCGAGCACATACTCTTGAGCATACCAGCTGGTGGACGAATGTGTCAGCACTAACGTCAGAGACATCCAGTTGGGCAGCGACGTGTTTGTGATCTGTCGACCACTTCGAATGAGACTGTCCGCACGTTCCAACATTGCACGAGTCGAAGCTGTGTGCGGCCGACCGGAACTCGGGAGAGCGAACAGGTTTGCGTGACCTTGTTGCGCTGACGACAGGCGCCTCGCTCAGCAAATCAACATGCTTTTGGTCACTGTCAGATCTCCTTAAACATTCTGCAAGTGCCTATGAATATCTGCGATGCTCTGGTATTCCGCTAAATAAACTCAGTGACAGCTCTCTGCTTGGAACCCATCTCCGTTTCAGACGCCATTTTGAATGCTACTTCTAGGGCCACCACCCATCGGAACTTCATGAAACTGGAGGGGCAGAAGCGAGAATATTGTAACATAGCTGAACCCCTGTGGACCAGAAACATCATCCGAAGTGCCATCCGTAGTGGTTTTACGATCATACTGTAACTCACGAGAAACCTATAGTTATGAATATAGTTTTTTTATTTTTTAGACAATCCATGTAAATCAACGTAATATGAAGGCTTTTCAGTTTTTGGCGGTATGGTCTGCATTTGTTTGCACACAGTTTTACGTCTTTCTCTATACCGAGCGACGTGGCGCAGTGGTTAGCACACTGGACTCTCAATCTGGGGGACGACGGTTCAAACCCGCGTCCGTTCATCGTGATTTAGATTTTCCCTGATTTCCCTAAATCGCTTCTTGCAAATTCCGCAATTGTTCCTTTCAAAGGGCACGGGGGCAACTTCTTTCCCTAAACCGATGGGACCTCGCTGTTCACGGTCACCCCCCCCTTCCCCCCCCCCCCTCCCCCCCCCGCCCCCGCCAACCAACCAACCAACGCCTTTCTGTTACGAGATACATTGACGAAAAAAAAAATCGCTACACCAAAAAATAATTTATAATAATTTATTTAGAGTAATGATATTTCGGCACTACATTTGTCTAGGTAACATACTTAAATGATTACCATTTCAAGATCACAGGTAACGTAAGTGCGAGATAAGCCATTGCTAATATGAAATGCTGGTACATTAATAACAGCTGTAACCGCCGGAATGTTGAATGCGAACTTGCAAACGGCATGTGTTGTGTTGAATAAGCGTCAGATGTTGTTTGTCGAATGGAGTTGCCTGCCTGTTGCACTTGGCCGGAAAATACACGCCGGTTAGTGCTAATCGTGGATGACGCTGGGGTTGTCCTCCGATGATGTCCTACATATGCTTGATTGGAGACAGATATGGTGATCGAGCAGGCCAAGGCAAAATGTTGAAACTCTTTAGAGCATATTAGGGTACAACAGCGGTATGTGGGCGAGCGTTATGCTGCTGGTAAACACCCCATGGAGTGGTGTTCATGAATGGCAGCACAATAGGTTGAATCACCAGACTGACGTACAGATTTGTTGTCAGCGTACGTGGAATAACCATGAGAGTGTTCCTGCTGTCATAAGAGAACGCACAAAGACGTTAACTTCAGGTGTAGGTCCGGTGTGTTTAGCAAGCTGACTGGATGGTTTCAGGCTCTCAACACACGGCCACCACTAACACCGAGGCAGGAACAACTTTCATCAGAAAACATAACAAACCTCCACCCTGCCCTCCAATTAGTTCGGTTGACACCACTGAAGTCTCAAGTGGCTGTGGTGTGAGGTTAGTGGAATGCACGTTACAGGATGTCTGGCTCTGAGGCGTCCTCAGCACACGTTTTGTAACAGCCTCTGATCAGAGGCAATATTTACATGACAGAAGTATATGACGTCACAACTTGACAACACATTATTAAAATTTATTGATTACTATAAGGCAATCACATTTATACTTTACTGAGACTGCAGCTTTACCATGACTTTCAGCACGATCCTTCTAAGATGAGAGAATTCCTACAAATCGACGATTACGGGGCTAAACGCTGTACCATTTCTCGCCCGATCAGGTGTCTCCATGAGGACTTATCTATCGATGTATTGAGTGAACCAGAACTCCACCAGCAAAATTTCGGAGGTTTTTCGGTGATATTTTCTGAGCATATTGGTAGAGGGACTCGTGGTCCTCGGTGGTTCATTACAGCCTAATTGGATAATAATGTAACTATCGTGGTTGTCCTGTTCCGTTGCCACCTCGCGACTTCTTCTTCTTCTGCGGCCATATGAAGAGCTCGGGCGACACTCACTTGGATCTGGTTGCTAGAAACGTCGCAGCCGAACATTGTTGGTCGTGAAAAAAAAGTCAACTGTGCGTCGTTGTTCACTCTTCCATGATCATTGTGGTCGACGTATAGGGACATTTATATTGACAGAAAGGACTGATCACAATGAAATAAAAATATAAGGGTTTTGTTTGAATTATTCTGTTTTTGGGTGTATGTTTTGGCGATTGCATATTCAAGGTTTTTTTCACTGTCTTGAACTTACACTGCCTGACGAAAAAAGTTAACCACAAAAAAGGGGAGGAGGACATGAAACGAATATTCACGGATAGAGAGGACGTGTAATGTTAATTCAGCCATTGCAAAATCGAGTGAAATTTACAAAGAACTTGGTAGTATGAGCTTACTTATCATTATGAAGTTGCACCCTCAATTGACTGGATACACGCGCTGATTCGCTGGGGAATGATGTCATAAAGGCGTTGAATTATCTCCTGAGACACGCTGGCTCGCAGCTGTTGTAAATGGTCCTTGTTATGTTGAATATTAACGTTGCCTTTAAGTTGATGTCCGAGCTAGTCTCACACGTGTCCGGTGGGGAGAGACCCGGGGATCTTGCTGGCCACGGGAGTAGTTCGACATCACGCAGAGACTTCATAGAGACACGGGCCACGTGCAGACGAGCTTTGTTCTGTTGCAGAATGGGACCGCAATACGTTCGCATGAGAGGATGTCAGTAACGTACCGTTGCGCCGTCGTAGTTCGCTCAATCACTATCAGCCCGTGAGCCAAAGTCGTACCCACACCATGACACCAGGAGTCTACAGAATTGGAAGAATGGGACCTCTCCCGAGGTCGCCGCCATACTTACCGGCGATGGTCATACAGGGTACTGTAGAACCACGATTCATCCTGTTCATTATAAGTCCATGCTTCCCGGTCACAGCACCATTCAAAAAGCGTGGGACAGTAATTCCCTAGTCCGTCAGCTGCTGGTGTCCGATTAATGGTATAGGATGACACAGTACGCTGCAGAGAGTCTATTAATTGTCCTCAGGTGGCAGATGCAGACGTGAAAGGGTTGCAGTCGACCGGAGCCTAGACGCCGAGAATGCCTGTCCTCACGTTTCCAAGCCGTCCAAATCGCGCCACTATCGCATCCGAATGTCCAGCAGATTTGGATACTGCGCGATTCGACAAGCCAAATGGAGACCCACAGTGAGGCCCTTTTTCAAAACCCGGCAGATGTCTATAACCCTTGCACACACGAGTACACAGCGTCTGGAAATCCTTCGCAGTGATCAGTTAAAATCTGACGCTGTTACAACTCCTGTATACATTACCAGTCCTGGTAACAAAGCTAAAAACAGTCCTGGCAACAACGCTAAAAACGTACAACAGTAATGCTTTCTGACTGCCGCTCTACCTGTCCCAGAGAACTGAAACTCTATCATTTGCGTACCCGCCGATGGTGTGTACGTGTATGAAGGTACAATGATATACGACCATGTCTTCTGGATGCTTCACTAATTTCTCAGGCAGTATATTTTCACAGAAACAAAGATAATTGGAGTAATAAACCGAATGTATCACAACTGTAATATCAATCTTTGACGAGCCACGGCGACTAAAGGTCTTTTGTACCAAAACACTCAGAATTTATTTTTGAACTCCCTCCGATGTCTGCGATAGAGACTACTCGTGTTTGTTGCGGTCGACTGTGTATCATGTCGTGTAGAAAACAGGAGGCGATCTTGCGCCATCCAGAACGAGCCACCGAGGCAACAGGTCGTCAAGGCCGCTTGCGGAATCGCGGTCCACACACACACACGCACACAGACGCACACACAAACCGTGATCGCCAGACGGCAGACTCGTGGACAGCCTTCGCTGTCAGACAGCAACTCAGTGAAGTGTTACAGGATGGAGGCAGCTCCTAGAAACCGCCAGTACTCAACATAATCAATTTTAGCTCCAGTTGCATCTGTGACATCGCAGTCATTCGCTGCGATTTCTCATATTTACCATATGCATTATTTCAGCTGCTGCTTCGCGTTCTAACTGCAACATTTGTACGTTTGGTCATAGCCACATGTAAAAGAAATGACACTTTTGATTCTATATATATTGGGTTTCCTGCGAAGTGTTGCTTGAGTAAATGATATTAACAGATATGGACAGCATCGCATTATAAAAACTCAGTTTTTCGGAGCAGATTATTAGACACAGTATTAGTTTGTGGTTATCTATCTTTGTGATCACTTTTAGCTGAAAGAATTTATGAAAAGATATTCAGTTACTTTCTGACCCTGGGCAAACCGTAAAAATTTGTTCACTCGTGCTTATTGTTTCGTTAGATAAATGGTTCATCTAGTGGGATATAATATCTACACAATCCTCAGTTAACAACGCTGATCAATACACTAGAGCCATTTTTAATTAGTTATTATTATTATAAGAATAACTATTACTTTGAACTGATCACATCACTTTAGAAAGAAATGCATGAAACCATAAACGAGGGAGGTTGAAATGGTTCAGATGGCTCTGAGCACTAAGGGACTTAACATCTGTGGTCATCAGTCCCCTAGAACTTAGAACTACTTAAACCTAACTAACCTAAGGACATCACACACATCCATGCCCGAGGCAGGATTCGAACCTGCGACCGTAGCGGTCACGCGGTTCCAAACTGAAGCGCCTAGAACCGCACGGCCACACTGGCCGGCTAAACGAGGGAGGAAATAATTTAGCGTTTCTGTGTGAGTGTGAGCTTTACAAAGAAATAAATATATCTAAAACTAAAGAGGGGACATTGTTAGTAACTTTTGTTCTGTTTCGCCGGCCGGTGTGGCCAAGGGGTTCTAGGCGCTGCAGTCTGGAACCGCGCGACCGCTACGGTCGCAGGTTCGAATCCTGCCTCGGGCATGGATGTGTGTGATGACCATAGGTTAGTTAGGTTTAAGTAGTTCTAAGTTCTAGGGGACTGATGACATCAGAAGTTAAGTCCCATAGTGCTCAGAGCCATTTGAACCATTTTTTATTTTTTTACTATTTATCTCGAATTACAAGGAAAAGATTTTTGTCTCATTGAGATTATATGCACTTGCTGTGTGTTTCTTAGATACATCTCAGTCCTTTTTTGGAATTTATACAGGCTTAATTTTATCGTTGATAGAAGGGTTCCTAACATTAACTTTCTTGGTGTATGCTTATAAACCCTTTACCAGACTGTTTATTTTATTAATAGGAAAATAAGCAATATATGTAACATTTATGCGCCATCTGTTTTTATATTACCCTCGTCTTTGTTTGAATCGTCTGCTTTGACGTCGAGGCATGAGTCGAGTCCTGGGAAGCAGATGTGTTGATGGATGCGTTTCTGGACCACATATTTACACCTGTTTGTCTCTGTGAAGTTCCCTCTGTGGCGCGTTAAGGCTTCCTCTACTCGCATCAAACAGTATCAAGTATTGCTGTTGAAATAAAGACGGAAAGGAATTCCGCTAGTTGAAGTAATATAAGAGGTAATAGTTGAGGTCTCATTCACAGTGAGCTACTTGAAACCAGAACATTAGCTCAGTTGTTAAGGACGCTACATGGAATCGACCAATGCCTCGTTTTTCATGGTCTGTCAGCACAGGTTTACTGAAACTGATTCAAAGCTTTCGCAAGACCTACGAATACCAGACAACATTGAGTTTAATAAAGTATAATTGAAACAGCTGTCATGTAGTTCTTTTCTGCGTCGAGACCCACTGCTGGTTGGCTACTGGGTATGTTAATAGTGAGTCACGAGGATCAAATATGAACAAAAATGGTACAAATTAAGAAGAAGTTTAAATTAAACGATTTAGGAAGATTTTTACTCTTGAATAAAGTTTTCATTTATAGCAAGATTTGATTTTGTAATAACTTAGTCAATCGTTTACATAAAATTCTTTTTGAATAACACATGTTAACAAAATTAAACACATGGAAAAATACTCATCGCACAACTTCATTTTTAGAAATAATGGTCATCTGAATGTCAGTAGAGATTTAAATGACATTTGTATAGAGATTTAAAGGCTATTTGTATTCTGCCACTTATCAGTTTTGGCCACTAACCAAAAAACACATAAAAATGCTAGTCATGGAGAAAAGCACAATGTTTCGCTGAGAGATCGCCTTCTTAGTATACACATACAATAAAGAGACATGTATCACACACCCAGAGGATATACGTTCTGCAACTTGTGGGACATGCCCTACTGTCTCCGTCTCTCCAGCCCCTCTCCCCCGCGAATCGAATTTATGTACCCCCTCTGTCTGCGTTTAGTGTTATCCATGTAAAAGAGTGACAACGTGCGAATCTTGTTCCAGTGCGAGGACGTGAGTACCAGTGCGGTATTCACCTTGTGGGATGTGAGATACCGCGGAAACCAAACCAAGGATGGCCGGCACACCGGCTATCGTCGTTAATCGACAAACGGCTCTGAGCACTATGGGACTCAACTGCTGAGGTCATTAGTCCCCTAGAACTTAGAACTAGTTAAACCTAACTAACCTAAGGACATCACAAACATCCATGCCCGAGGCAGGATTCGAACCTGCGACCGTAGCGGTCTTGCGGTTCCAGACTGCAGCGCCTTTAACCGCACGGCCACTTCGGCCGGCGTTAATCCACAGGGCGGATTCGATTCGGAGCCGGCGATACTCCCCGAATCCCAAAAGTGGCAAGCTAACGAGCACGTCTACCCCAGCGGGTTCGCAAAAAAACTAAATCTCGAAAATGGAAAACAAATCTGACACGGTTCATAAGCAGCAAGTAGAACAGGCACACCGCAGTAAATTGACCCCAGTTGCACCCTTCACTCAGCAAAAAATAACAGGACTGACTTTCACGAACTTAGGTGCAAAGAAACATCATTAAAAAAAAATGGCTCTGAGCACTATGGGGCTCAACTGCTGAGGTCATTAGTCCCCTAGAACTTAGAACTAGTTAAACCTAACTAACCTAAGGACATCACAAACATCCATACCCGAGGCAGGATTCGAACCTGCGACCGTAGCGGACATCATTCAAACATTTGCTTTTTCGAAAAGTAATAGTCTTCAAGCTGCATTCACAGTTGTGGTACTAAATGAAATATAGATAAAGGGGCGTGCACATTTCCATTTTGTATCGCGTAAATTACGACGACGTCAGACTTGTGAGATTTTGTTGCTATACAGTTCTTAAATCAATTTCATGGCATATGTGCTTCTGAAATTTTCGGTCGAATGCTTTTCTTTGGATTGCAATTTCTTGGAGGTTATGTTACAGTGATGTACCCCACTGACGTAAACAAATTATTGTATTACTGTTTTATACACTTATTGTTAATATTATTGAAGTATGCTAACCCTCTAGTCATTCTCATGCACTGTAGAATCTTGTGTAGATGGTGGTCAAGTCATCTTTCACTGCTGACGTAGGTCATTACGCTGGAGTAGTGTGTGTGTGTGTGTGTGTGTGTGTGTGTGTGTGTGTGTGTGTAAGTGCGTGTGTGTGCTCCAGTCGGTTGTATGAGATCAGCGCGGTAAGCTGCGTCAACATGGAAACGAAACAGTATGACAGAAAGCAGTTATCGTATCTTGACGAGCCCATGACCACACCGTGAAAAAAGTTGCCCTGTTTGTTACTCTGTCAGCGTGGACTGTCAAACCTGTGTACGAGGAATGATGTAGCACTCGCAGTCACGAAACACTGCGTTAGAATAGTAGTGATAAAAGTATCCTAGCTGACAAGGACCAGAGACGACTGTCGTATCTGATCCATGACAATCGGTTTCAAACCCGATAGGTATTACTGCTGTCAGTTAACGCAAGTCCATGTCAACCAGTTTCCAAGCTAATCTATCGAAAAGAGCTGCATACAAGGTAGCCTTGGAGTCTAGTAGTCCGTAAAAGGCCATTGCTAGACAGCGACATGAACAGCTTCAGTGGGCCAAAGCATGCAGAAACTGGGTAGTAGCTGATTGGAAGAGTGGAGTGTGTTCCGATGAGTCGCAATATGCCTCTTTTCAAATCTACATCTACATATATACTCCGCTAGCCACCAAGCGGCGTGTGGCGGAGGGCACAATTCGCGCCAAAGTCATATTTCCCCCCACTCGCGGATCGCGTGAGGGAAAAACGACTGTCTGAATGCCTCAGTACAAGCTCTAATTTCCCTTATCTTGGAATGGTGATCATTGCGCGATTTGAAAGTTGGTGGTAATAATATATGCTCTACACCCTCGGCGACGATCGTATTTCGGAATTTAGTGAGCAGCCCCTTCCGTTTAGCGCGTTGTCTATCAGCAAGTGTGTCCCACTTCAAACTTTCAATGAGATTTGTAACGCTCTCGCGATGGCTAAATGTACCAGTCACGAATCTTGCCGCTCTTCTTTGGACCTTCTCAATCTCTTGAATCAGACCCAACTGGTAAGGCTCCTATACAGACGAACAATAAGACTGGACGAACTAACGTATTGTAAGCTATTTCCTTTGTTGAAGGACTGCATCGCTTCAGGATTCTACCAATAAACCGCAATCTTGAGTTCGCCTTGCCCGTTACTTCTGTAATCTGTTCATTGCATTTAAGATCATTTCGAATAGTCACACCTAGATACTTGACGGATGTTACCGCTTCCAAACACTGGGCATTTATTTTGTACTCGTACATTAATGGGGATTTTCGCCTTGTTATACGCAGTAGGTTACACTTACTAATATTGAGAGTTAACTGCCAGTCATTACACCACGCATTTATTTTCTGCAAATCCTCATTGCTTTGTTCACAACTTTCGTTTGATACTATTTTCCTGTAGAGTACAGAATCATCGGCAAATAGCCTAATGCCGCTATCAATACCACCAACTGGATCGTTTATGTAAATCGTAAAAAGCAGCGGATCTATTACACTGCCCTGGGGCACACCTGAAGTTACACTTGTTTCTGTTGACGTCAACCCGTTCAGGACGACATGCTGCTCCCTGTCTGTTAGAAAACTATCTATCCAACCGCATATGTCATCGGAAAGGCCGTAAGCGCGCACTTTTTGGAGCAAGCGACAGTGCGGAACTGAGTCGAACTCCTTTCGAAAGTCGAGAAATATGGCATTAACCTGGGAGCCGGTATCTAGAGCCTGTTGTATATCATGCACAAAGGGGGCCAGCTGTGTCTCGCATTACCGCTGTTTCCTAAAACCGTGCTCGTTCCTGCAGATGAGCTTGTCAGAGTCTAGAAAGTTCATTATGTCTGAACACAAAATATGCTCCTTGATTCTACAACAGATCGACGTCAGTGAGCCGGCCGGGGTGGCCGAGCGGTTCTGGGAGCTACAGTCTAGAACCGCGCGACCGCTACTAAAAAAGGTTCAAATGTGTGTGAAATCTTATGGGACTTAACTGCTAAGGTCATCAGTCCCTGAGCTTACACACTATTTAACCTAAATTATCCCAAGGACAAACACACACACCGAGGCCCGAGAGACGACTCGAACCTCCGCCGGGACCAGCCGCACAGTCCATGACTGCAGCGCCTTAGACCGCTCGGCTAATCCCGCGCGGCGCGAATGCTACGCTCGCAGGTTCGAATCCTGACTCGGGCACGGGTGTGTGTGTTGTACTTAGGTTAGTTAGGTTTAAGTAGTTCTAAGCTCTAGGGGACTGATGACCTCAGAAGTTGAGTCCCATAGTGCTCAGAACCATTTTTTTATGTCAGTGAAATTGGTCGGTAATTATGTGCATCCGATTTTCTAAGGCCCCCACTGTCCAGTGAGGTTTTTAATCTGCAGTGTGTGGAGAGTGTAGTTCAGGCTGGACTTGGTAATGTGATGTTTTAGGTACGTATAACGTACCGTGATGTTTGTGTCAACATTCTCGGACACTGAATGTAGCTTCTTCTCTAGGGATATTCAGTAAGAGTACACTGTGAACATCCCCCGTTCCAAGATGGTGACCACTGTGTTCACAGGATTGCATCCATACGGTCGCCATTTGATGAACACACAAACACTCTATCGCTCCTAGACTGGAACGCTAGTGACCTCTTCAACATCCCCTAGGGGTATTTGGGACAGTGGGTGAAATGCACCCCCAACAATTTGGTAGCTCTGTAGGGCCAAATCATTAGTGAATGGCTTCATCTGGAATGGCATACCTGAAGAAACACGCGGACTGTCAGCGCAGAGAGGCAATTATCGAAGCTGGAATTGACAAATGTTTTTTGTGTCAAGCAGGACTGTGGCCGGTGTTGCAGAGCGCGAGCTGAGGATGCTGACGTGGTGGTCGCAGTGGGCGCTGCGGCTGCTGATGCTGGCGGCGCGGCCCGTGGTGCTGGCCCTGGTGCGCGCCCGCCTGCTGTTCGCGCCGCGGCGCGCCGTGCCGCCCGTCTCCGACCCCGTGCTGCTCGCGCCGGCGCACCAGCTCGCCGCCGCCATCCGCAGCGGACAGGTGCGTCTGACGGCTCTTCTTCTTCACTCGCTTTTAGAAGAAAGATTAAGAAAAGGCAAACCTACGTTTCTAGCATTTGTAGACTTACAGACAGCTTTTGGCAATGTTGACTGGAATACTCTCTTTCAAATTCTGAAGGTGGCAGGCGTAAAATACAGAGAGCGAAAGGCTATTTACAATTTGTGCAGAAACCAGATGGATGTTATAAGAGTCGAGGGGCATGAAAGGGAAGCAGTGGTGGGAAGGGAGTGAGACAGGGTTGTAGCCTATCCCCGATGTTATCCAATCTGTATATTGAGCTAGCAGTAAAGGAAACAAAAGAAAAATCCGGAGTAGGCATTAAAATCCAGGGAGAAGAAATAAAAACTTTGAGGTTCGCCGATGAGATTGTAACTCTGTCAGAGACAGCAAAGGACTTGGAAGAGCAGTTGAACGGAATGGACAGTGTGTTGAAAGGAGGATATAAGATGAACATCAACAAAAGCAAAACGAGGATAATGGAATGTAGTCGAATGAAGTCAGCTGATGCTGAGGGAATTAGATTAGGAAATGAGAAACTTAAAGTAGTAAAGGAGTTTTGCTATTTGGGGAGCAAAATAACTGATGATGGTCGAAGTAGAGAGGATATAAAATGTAGACTGGGAATGTCAAGGAAAGCGTTTCTGAAGAAGAGAAATTTGTTAACGTCGAGTATAGATTTAAGTGTCAGGAAGTCGTTTCTGAAAGTATTTGTATGGAGTGTAGCCATGTATGGAAGTGAAACATGGACGATAAATAGTTCGGACAAGAAGAGAATAGAAGCTTTCCAAATGTGGTGCTACAGAAGAATGTTGAAGATTAGGTGGGTAGCTCACGTAACTAATGAGGAGATATTGAATAGGATTGGGGAGAAGAGAAGTTTGTGGCACAACTTGACTAGAAGAAGGGATCGGTTGGTAGGACATGTCCTGAGGCATCAAGGGATCACAAATTTAGCATTGGAGGGCAGCGTGGAGGGTAAAATTCGTAGAGGGAGACCAAGAGATGAATACACTAAGCAGATTCAGAAGGATGTAGGTTGCAGTAGGTACTGGGAGATGAAGGAGCTTGCACAGGATAGATTAGTATGGAGAGCTGCATCAAATGGTTCAAACGGCTTTGAGCACTATGGGACTCAACTGCTGAGGTCATTAGTCCCCTAGAACTTAGAACTAGTTAAACCTAAGTAACCTAAGGACATCACAAACATCCATGCCCGAGGCAGGATTCGAACCTGCGACCGTAGCGGTCTTGCGGTTCCAGACTGCAGCGCCTTTAACCGCACGGCCACTTCGGCCGGCGGAGAGCTGCATCAAACCAGTCTCAGGACTGAAGACCACAACAACAATACTATAACACCCCCCTGCTTCCCGGGATTTGCGAAATTACAAGTTGACAATGCCCGTGAATTATGAATTTTGACCCGCGTCGCGATAAGGCATCTGAATTCGATGTAAATAATGATTATTCCGCGGGAAACAGGAGACGTTATAACTTGATCATTATTGAATGAGTAATTTCATTCAATAACGATCGGTAAATGAAATAATGGAAATAATTTGGAAATAAATTTTGCCAGTGGAAATTTTGCCGAAAGAAATGATTAAGTTGTAAAAGCAATTAAAAATTCGGTCGCCAGCTCAACTGATGAGCGACGGTACTGTTAAGTACGTGAATAATTGTATCAAAAATAAAGTTTTCCTGTTTGTAGCGCAGCAGGTGGAACGGGGACTTTTACGTAAGTGCTGTGTCAGGCTCAGTAGTCATATAAAACAATGTCATAACAATCTTACTACACTTATTTTGTTCATAATTTGTGAAATGCTGACAACACAGATAATTATCTATCGAGATTTTGAATAATGGACTGTAATTCTGTCTTTAAATTTAGGTACTCTGCACAGTTCAATCTACTGATAATGAAATATATTGTCAATAATTGATTAACTATGTTTTGACTGATAATAATTCATTAATTGGGAGATTGTTAGGTGGAATAAGCTTTATAGTTTCATGAAATATCCTTGAATTAACTTCAGCTGAATATGCATTGAAATAAATCTTAATAATCAAATTTATTACTTCAGTCTATTATTATGTTACTACGGTTGGCGTAAGCTTATTAAGTGCAGCAATTAACTACGATAACCAGTCTGAAATTTACTCTTCATCGTCTATGCAAATAATTTGACAGTTAACATATTTTCTCTGGATAATGGCGTGACACACTCGGTTCAATAAGGTAAGGATTGGAAGGAACCTACTTGGTGTTACTGTCGGGTGAATTGTAACTGCAACACTTCGATTATAAAGTGTTTTTTATTAATTGTTCGACTTCAGAGAAAAGCACAGTCACTGGCAAGCCTCCTACAATTTTATCCTACGAAAATTACGTAGATCTTACTTCCCTCGTTGTCGGTGGATCGACGGAAGTCCACGGCAGCGACACAATGTGGCATCGGGCTTTTACTGTTACGACTTGGGCGCACAATGCGCTTCACATTTAAGTCCTCGTTTCTTCAGCACTATGCCCATTAATCCATAATAACTTGCCCGGCCATGCTTCCAGATATGCCCACCATTACTTTCCCGTCGTACTTAGATCCACACACTAGCCGTTGGATGTAACACAACTAGGACTAGCAGCACTCGACTGTACGTCTTACTTCGAGCATGGCGTTACTGCTACTACTACCCGCTGGCGCGCTCCCGCGCCCAGAGGCGCGACAAAACAATCTCTCTGACTTCAAGGTTATAACTAAATATGCCCTGACTTGCCAGTGTTAAATATTACTTAATTTAAACATAGTTTTTACAATACATATTTACACTAGACAATACATCGCATACAAACAGTTTCATGTGTTAAGTAAGCGAAAAAATTCATAGCAAAGACTGCGTTATAGCAACACAATACTTCCTTCCCTCATCACAGCCGCGCCTGTGTCCGTGACCTGTTTGCTAATGTCGTCGCCAGTTTCCGCCAGGAGCGGAAACAGCGTTTTGTTACGCCCGAAGATGATGGGCTGTTATCTCCCTAATGCTGCTAAACAGTTGGTGGTTCAAGTCAACTACAGTGGCTCGACGGTTTGTAATTTCTCGTGAGCGCAACCATTTTCTGATGTGTCGGTAATAGAGGTCGCCAGTAAAATCAGGCATACCTGTATACAGAAAGATAACACATTAAGAAGTTCACTTGCAACATTTATACATAGTAACTGAGAAATACATAACTTTTAAATGCTGTAGGTTCCTGCTGAGCTATATACAAGGTCCAGTCACATTGCTGTGACCACTGCCTATGTTCGACGTCAACGTCTATCTCTTTTATGTTTGGGCATTGTCTAAAATAAAAATCAGATCAACTATTTACTAACAAATAGTAGTAATAGTAGTAGTAGTAACAGACGGCAAATCATCGAGTAAAACTGAAGTGATATCAGGTGTTCCCCAGGGAAGCGTCCTGGGACCTCTGCTGTTCCTGATCTATATACGAGTAAATGACCTGGGTGACAATCTGAGCAGTTCTCTTAGGTTGTTCGCAGATGATGCTGCAATTTACCGTCTAGTAAGGTCATCCGAAGACCAGTATCAGTTGCAAAGCGATTTAGAAAAGATTGCTGTATGGTGTGGCAGGTGTCAGTTGACGCTAAATAACGAAAAGTGTGAGGTGATCCACATGAGTTCCAAAAGAAATCCGTTGGAATTCGATTACTCGATAAATAGTACAATTCTCAAGGCTGTCAATTCAACTAAGTACCTGGGTGTAAAAATTACGAACAACTTCAGTTGGAAAGACCACATAGATAATACTGTGGGGAAGGCGAGCCAAAGGTTGCGTTTCATTGGCAGGACACTTAGAAGATGCAACAAGTCCACTAAAGAGACAGCTTACACTACGCTCGTTCGTCCTCTGTTAGAATATTGCTGCGCGGTGTGGGATCCTTGGCAGGTGGGGTTGACGGAGGACATCGAAAGGGTGCAAAAAAGGGTAGCTCATTTTGTATTATCACGTAATAGGGGAGAGAGTGGGGCAGATATGATACGTGAGTTGGGGTGGAAGTCATTAAAGCAAAGACGTTTTTCGTCGCGGCGAGGTCTATTTACGAAATTTCAGTCACCAACTTTCTCTTCCGAATGCGAAAATATTTTGTTGAGCCCACCCTACATAGGTAGGAATGATCATCAAAATAAAATAAGAGAAATCAGAGCTCGAACGGAAAGGTTTAGGTGTTCGTTTTTCCCACGCGCTGTTCGGGAGTGGAATGGTAGAGAGATAGTATGATTGTGGTTCGATGAACCCTCTGCCAAGCACTTAAATGTGAATTGCAGAGTAATCATGTAGATGTAGATGTAGAAATACACTAACTTCACTTTACACACTTTGTTTATATTCAGTCACTGTATCACTTTTATTACTCACATTTTACTGTTTGTTTTTGTTCACTCACTGCACTACTTTCTCTGTTCCTCCTTAGGTCACTGATAAGAAACTGACGTTCGAACCCACGACGAGACTTGGACCAATACCCCTACCAGAGGCTAGGCCCGCTAGTGGCGAATTCCGGAACATACCAAAATACTTCGAATGGTCCACAATGCTCCAGAACATTCCACAACATTCGAGAGTATTTTTGAATGTTCCTCAATGACCTGTAATATTCCAGGATGTTTCCGAACATTCTGAATTCTTCCGGGATGTTCCAGTCTATTCCCGAACATTCCAGATCATTGTGGAACATTCCGGAACATTCTGGGACGTGTGGAATGCTCTCGGATACCCTCGAATGTTCTAGATAATTCTAGAGGGCGAAACTTGCGCTTCCTTATATCTTCAAAAGCACGCCTTCAGGTAAAAACGGGAACCTTCTTCATGGATGGAGGACTGAGGGCTACCACACCGTATAACCCCCTTGGTCGTACCGGGACTCGTTTCTGAGTTTTAGCGGCACTCACATTGTACACTTAATTTAATAATATATAATGATGACGAACTACAGTTTCAAATATTTTATTTCCTTTATTTTTCAGGTCTTCTTGAGTATAGAATATCAAACATCCTAAACAGTGAAATTTACAAGCCTGCTCCACTATTTTAATGCAAACTATCGATTTTTAATGCACTGCATATTTTCTCTTGAATACCTTTACTTTAGCTTTGTTAAATATACATCTAAGTTGTTTGTTTGAAACTGAGCTGAAGAGCCGATGCTAAAAAATCGTCCTTTTTAAGTAAGATTATTTTAAGTAATAACGATATATTATAGTAGCAAGTCTAATCTGCCCAATAATAGCCGCTATAATCTTTCTCTGGATTAATTTTTATGAATCAATAAATGATTGTAATCATTCCTTGCCGGCCGCTGGTGGCGCTACAGTCTGGAACCGCGCGACCGCTACGGTCGCAGGTTCGAATCCTGCCTCGGGCATGGATGTGTGTGTTGTCCTTAGGTTCGTTAGGTTTAAGTAGTTCTAAGTTCTAGGGGACTTATGACCTCAGCAGTTAAGTCCCATAGTGCTCAGAGCCATTTGAACCATTTGATTTGAATCATTCCTTCCTGTAAGTAAGTAAATAATTCCCCACAATATGCTAACCATAACTGACTTGGAAGAGCAGTTGAACGGAATGGACAGTGTCTTGAAAGGAGGATATAAGATGAACATCAACAAAAGCAAAACGAGGATAATGGAATGTAGTCAAATTAAATCGGGTGATGCTGAGGGAATTAGATTAGGAAATGAGACACTTAAAGTAGTAAAGGAGTTTTGCTATTTAGGGAGTAAAATAACTGATGATGGTCGAAGTAGAGAGGATATAAAATGTAGACTGGCAATAGCAAGGAAAGCGTTTCTGAAGAAGAGAAATTTGTTAACATCGAGTATAGATTTAAGTGTCAGGAAGTCGTTTCTGAAAGTATTTGTATGGAGTGTAGCTATGTATGGAAGTGAAACATGGACGATAAATAGTTTGGACAAGAAGAGAATAGAAGCTTTCGAAATGTGGTGCTACAGAAGAATGCTGAAGATAAGGTGGGTAGATCACATAACTAATGAGGAGGTATTGAATAGGATTGGGGAGAAGAGAAGTTTGTGGTACAACTTGACTAGAAGAAGGGATCGGTTGGTAGGACATGTTTTGAGGCATTAAGGGATCACAAATTTAGCATTGGAGGGCAGCGTGGAGGGTAAAAATTGTAGAGGGAGACCAAGAGATGAATACACTAAGCAGATTCAGAAGGATGTAGGTTGCAGTAGGTACTGGGAGATGAAGAAGCTTCGACAGGATAGAGTAGCATGGAGAGCTGCATCAAACCAGTCTCAGGACTGAAGACCACAACAACAACAACAACAACTGAAGTTAACTCAGGGGTCAAGTAATAGTTTTTTTTTTTTTTACTGTCAGTCCGCAGCTCTTTGCAATGCGCTCTGTGTTATATAGTCAATAGGCAGCTTGAATGTTACCTCGAAATTAGGTTTAATGTACCATATCGTCTCCGAATGCGAATTCTTTAACGACTGACAGTGCACCACTAATAATTACCAAAATCAATTAAGACATGTTTCAGTGCTTAAAATAGAACTCATATTATGAACTCCATCGTTTCATGTCGGACAATGAATAACAGCAGAAAGCATATCTGTGATCAGGCAGCACATAAGATTGCCACTGCAGTGATCATATACTCCCTGGTGTATTAAATTTTCGTAACTTATTTCATGATATAGTGTATGGCCCCTGACGGGAGCAGCAAACCTTTTACTCAGGAAAAATTTCTGCTACCATTCTCTCTTCGATATCCTATGGCTGAAGACCGATTGCAAACCTTTTATTATTTGTTTTAAATATGTTATAAACAGTTCAGTATAGCAGTTACTCTTTGTCCTTTGTACAAGTCACATGAAAGAAAGTTTAAATCACAGGCAGATACAAGTTATCTATGCACTTAAATCATGTAGGTTATTAATTTTTATATCATCTTGAGTCCTCTTTCCTGGAAGAAAAGCGTGACACAAATCTGGGGTGTTTCATCATTTCTTACATTTCTTAAAATACTACTGCGTTGCTCAGGATTGGAATTTTTTACCTCCAGGAACATTCATTTGCTTTTGCATTTGAACACGGCTCAAAGAAAACCTGGAAAAACCCGAGCAAACCTACAACCCAGATTAATACAGTCTAACCCTGTTGCGGGAATCCAAGTAAATTTGCGAGCAGTAGGACGTAGGCAGTATGGTAAATGGAGATTTGGATCGGTCCGGGAAATGTGTACAGATAGGCGACATGGTTAAGGGGATTGCTCACGATAAACGGGAAATCCGGGTTCGAGTCCCAGTCTAGGACAAATTCTCATGTGTCACCAGTAGATGATAGACTGAGGTGATAAAAGTCATGGGATACCTCCTAATATCGTGACGCACCTCCTTTTGCCCGATGCAGTTCAGCAACTCGATGTGGAATGGACTCAACAAGCTGCTGGATGTCCCCTGCAGAAATATTGAGGCATGCAGATCTCTATAGCCGTTCATAATTGCGAAAGTGTCGCCGGTGTAGGGTTTTGTGCACGAACTGGCGTCTTGATTACGTCACATAAATGTTCGATGGGGTTCATGTCGGGCAATCTTAGTGTCCAAATCATTCGCTCGAATTGCCAGAATGTTCTTCAAACCAATCGCGAACAGTTGTGGCGCGATGACATGGAGCATTGTTATCCATAAAGATTCCTTCGTTGTTTGGGAACACGAAATCCATGAGTGGCTGTATATGTCTTTAAGTAGCCGAACATCATTTCCAGTCAGTGATCGGTTCAGTCGGACCAGAGGACCCAGTCCATTCCGTGTAAACAAAGCCCACACCTAAATGGAGCCACCACCAGCTTGCACAGTGCCTTGTTGACAATTTGGGTCCATCACTTCGTGGGGTCTGCGCCACACTCAGACCCTAACTTCAGCTCTTACCCAAGTGAAATCGGCACTCATTTAACCAGGCCAAGGTTTTACAGTCGTCTAGGGCCCAACTGATATGGTCTAGAACCCAGGAGAGGCGGTGAAGGTGATGTCGTGCTGTTAGCAAAGGCACTCTCGTCAGTTGTCTGCTTCAACAGTCCATTAGCCACAAATTTCTCCCCACTGTCCTAACGGATATGTTCGTCGTACGTCAACATGGATTTCTGCGGTTATTTCATCCAGTATTGCGAGTCTGTTAGCACTGACAACTCTATGGAAACGCTGCTGCTCTCTGTCGTTAAGTGAAGGATGTTCCACTGCGTTGTCCGTGGTGAGAGGTAATGGATGAAATTAGGTATTCTCGGTACACTCTTGACACTTTAGATATCGGAATATTGAATTCCGAAATGGAATGTCCTATAGGTGTAGCTCCATCTACCAATCCTCGTTCAAAGTCTGTTAATAGCATTCGCGCGGCCATAATCAGGTCGGAAACCTTCTCACATGAATCACCTGCGTACAAATGACAGCGCGACCAATGCCTTCCATTTTGTACCTTGTGTACGCAATACTATCGCCATCCGTTTATGTGCATATCGCTATCCCGTGACTTCTGTAACCTCAGTGTATGTACATACTGGGTCTCCATACCTAATATAGAAAGAAATAAATTGCGTAATTTATATGAGTAAGAGCATATCGACGGGCGTGTGAGTGACGTTGGTGCTTGTGTGCAGCTATCTAGCGAGCGCGTGGTGCGGGCGTACAGCGAGCGTGTGCGGCTGGTGCAGCCGGTGGTGAACGCCGTGGTGGAGGACCGTCTGGCCGCCGCCCTAGAGGAGGCGCGCCGCGTCGACCACCTACTGGCCGTGGGGGCGGCGCCGCCCCCGGAACAACAGCCTCTGCTCGGCGTGCCGCTCACCGTCAAGGGCAGCTTCGCCGTCGAGGGTACGTGTCTTCCAAAAGTCATGCAGTGCCCCTCCCTGACGCCTTCTTCGTGAGGACGATGGTTCAAACCCAAGTCCAGCCATCCAGATTTACGTTTTATGTGATTTCACAAGCTGCAACATGGTCGCGAATAAAACATTGAACCGGATATAGAATAAATTTCCTTTACTTTACGTCTATGGTCACAAATTTTTTGTCATCTGACTACTGGCTTCGGTCTCTTTGATAAAAACATGTCCTAATGTACTGCTAATTTTGTGTTTAACATTTGACGATGCCACTATGGCTGCAGTACATTAGGACAGGTTTTTATAAAACAGATCTGAAGATTGTCATTACAGACGGAAACCGGTAGTCTGATGACAAGAAATTTGTGACCACAGACGTAAAGTAAAGGAAATTTATGTGATTTCCCTAAATCGCTGACCGACCAGTGTGGCCGTGCGGTTCTAGGGGCTTCAGTCTGGAACCGCGTGACCGCTACGGTCGTAGGTTCGAATCCTGCCTCGGGCCTGGATGTGTGTGATGTCCTTAGGTTAGTTAGGTTTAAGTAGTTCTAAGTTCTAGGGGACTGATGACCACAGATATTAAGTCCCATAGTGCTCAGAGCCATTTGAACCATTTTGAACCTAAATCGCTCCAAGGCAAATGCCGGGATGGACCCTCTCAAAGGGCACGGCCAATTTCCGTTCCCCTCCTTGACCCAATCCGAGCTTGAGCTCTGTCTCTAATGACCTCGATGTTGATGGGACGTTAAACCCAATCTTCCTTCCTTCTTCTTCCTGGCGCCTTTTCGCAAGGGACGTGTTTCACATCATACGCCACATCATGGATGGTGCACGTTTAGACGCGAGAGTTAGTTACTATCATGGTCCATGGATCATCATGTACGATAAATCGCAATGAGGTGGAACGAGTCATTTTACGTTCGCATCGGAAATTAATTTGTACATATGGTAACGTTCTGAACATTTCTAAGTTTCTTTCCAAAACAAAAAATGATATACAGATATTGTTAGTAAGTCCTTCACGTTACAGTAATAGAATTCTTCTACGGTCTATAATGAATCGGCAAGGAAAAACCGTCTCAGTTTATTTTAGAATTTTACTTTGCTGTTTGTCAGACGTTCTATCTGCATAAGTGATCAAAAACTTTTTTGCAGCATTTTGCACCCCTTTCTGTGCTAAAGGTATCATTAATGTGGAGTAATAAAAGTCATTTTTCCTTCTGGTATTGTGCTTATGTTCGTCACTGTTCCTTTTGAACTGTAGTGGATCATTCACAACGAACTTCGTGAGGGAATAAACTAATGTGAAGCAGTAGTCTGAATGCCCAACTCCTTAAACAGATATCTACAGGATGATCCTAGGTGAGCGCTAAATATTATTCTTACAGCACAGTTCTGAGAAATGAAGACTTTCTTTCTTAAAGATGAGTTACCCTAGAACATTATCCCATATGACATACATGACATTATTAGATGCAACTATGCAAACTAGCCGGCCGGGGTGGCCGAGCGGTTCTAGGCGATACAGTCTGGAACCGCGCGATCGCTACGGTCGCAGGTTCGAATCTTGCCTCGGGCATGGATGTGTGTGATTTCCTTAGGTTAGGTTAGTTAGGTTTAAGTAGTTCTAAGTTCTAGGGGACTAATGGCCTCAGCAGTTAAGTCCCATAGTGCTCAGAGCCATTTGAACCATTTTTTTATGCAAACTACGTCAACTTACTGACTTGTCTCTCCCCAAGATTTGTTGTGATTCTACGTGCAAATGTGACTGAACTATGTTATTTTAGGAGTACCAAAATGTTTAAATTCTCATAAATATGGAACCTAAGATTTTGGAAGTTTCCCCTTATTTGTTATTATCTCGGCACGTGTTACACTTCTCATTGGTGTAGTACTCTTATATGTGCAGAGCTGAATATGTTGTCTTTTTTAAAATTGAGAGTGAGAATATTCGTAGAGAGCCAGTCAACGAAACTTTTAATAACAATGTTTACCATTTCTTCTGTTTCTGTATGTAGGCTTGGATTAGTTACAGTACTAGTGTCATCTGTAGCAAGAAATAGTTCTACTTGTTGTATATTATGTTGTAGAGAGTTTAAGTATATGAGGAACATTAGTGGACCTTACACTAAGCCTTCGGAAACCCATAAGTGATTTCTCCCTAGTCAGAATTACAGCCTTGGACTAAACTGGTTGAACGACTAAGAACAACTTTCCGCATCCTTTTAGTCCGATATGACATTATCCATTGGTTGGCTGTATCATCAGTCCCATAAAACTTCTATTTACGTATTAAAATATTGTGATTGACACAGTCAAATGTCTAGGTCGCAGAAAATACGAACCGACGCTGATTAATGCTCGTAAAACCTGCGAAGTGAACATTTAAATGGTATTCGCAGTAGAGCAACCCTTCTGAAATGCAAACTGTGATTTACTCAGGATATTATTGTTGCTAAGATATTATTCTAGAATACATCACCTTCTGAAAGATTTTGCAAAATGATGTCAGTGGAGAGACAGGTCGGTAATTATTGACATCTCTCTTATCACCTTTCTTAAAGGGGAGTTTAATAACGACACATTTCAGACTCTGAATAAAATGCCTTGAGTTAGTGATACATTACGTATTTCAGATAAGACCGGGCTTATTATATGGGAACAAATCTTTAGCACTCTGTTAGAAATACCATCGAAACCATGTGTGCTTTTATTTTTGACCCGGCCGGTGTGGCCGAGCGGTTCTAGGCGCTTCAGTCTGGAACCGCGCGACCGCTGCGGTCGCAGGTTCGAATCCTGCCTCGGGCATGGATGTGTGTGATGTCCTTAGGTTAGTTAGGTTTAAGTGGTTCTAAGTTCTAGGGGACTGATGACCTCAGATGTTAAGTCCTATAGTGCTCAGAGCCATTTGAACCATTTTTTTTATTTTTGAGAGAATGTGTAATTGTTGTTAATTTCATAAGAAAAACTTGGGGATACATTCGTATGATTTAATTTTATAAGAATCACTTTTTATATGTCCCGCTGTGATTTTTCTCTTTAACTGTTTGTCCCTGTCCTTTCTACAAGTAGTACTCTGTAGTCAAGATTAATGAGCCCATTGATGCTCTACGCCATCAACATGGGTAATATGAACATAAGATTAATATAACTAGTGACTTGCTTTGGTTTTGCACAGGTAGCAATAAGTATCTACGGCGAGACGGCTCGCCTAGCTTAGCGCTAAAAAATTATATACACAAACCTTCCTCGTGAGTCAGTCAGTTTATTAGTGTAAACTATTAAAATCTCTAGAATAATTTCTGAAACTAGCCTTCACATACAGACAGATAAACGTGCTATTGCCAGCGTATGTATTAATTCCAGTCTTATATCAGTCCATCTCCTCCGGACCCCCTCTCTCTCTACGTCCATCACCTCCACTCCCTTTCCTTCTCCTCCCCTCTCTTTCTACCCATCTCTTCCTTCACCCTCCCTCTCTGCTCATCTCCTCCTCCACCCTCTCTGCCCATCTTCTTCTCCAACCTCTCTCTATCCATATCCTCCTCCCCCTATCTGTAACCATCTCCTCCTTTCCCTCTCTCTCTCTACGTCCATCACCTCCACTCCCTTTCCTTCTCCTCCCCTCTCTTTCTACCCATCTCTTCCTTCACCCTCCCTCTCTGCTCATCTCCTCCTCCACCCTCTCTGCCCATCTTCTTCTCCAACCTCTCTCTATCCATATCCTCCTCCCCCTATCTGTATCCATCTCCTCCTTTCCCTCTGTATCTCTATCATCTGCTTTCCTCTTCCTTTCCACGTCATCACACCCACCACAATAGGAGGCCGGTGGTTCTTACCCACACAGTATTTCTTCCCAGATCGTGTGTACAAAGTCTGGTTGAAATCGTTCCAAGTGTCTAGGATGAGCTTCCTATTCGTGGTTTTGCCCACGTATTTAATGAATTTCACACATTTCTTGTACACGCAGTTCACCTGTATCTCTAGCGAATTTCACCTTGGATCTGCATTTTCACCCAGCTCAATGTTTACGATATCGTATCCCCTGAACAATGTGTCGTGCAGTGATGTAATTTTGCAGGTACATTCACTCGCAAATGTGGATGCTGTCTGAAAAAAATGTCGCGAATATAGGGAGTAAGGCAGTAATAAATTAAAACCGCGTGCTCCATACGGCAGATTTACTGCATGAACCGCGAAAATGTAGTAAGCGATAAAACTTTTTCCTTGCATCATTTTCTGGGGATCAACGAGAAGAAGATTCGTAAAGATTTGAAATTATGTTTAAAGTCTGTTGTAGGTTAATAAGTGGTCTCATACTCAAATATTGAATAAATAAAGTATGGGTATTCGCGAGTCGTGGGCTACGCTGCTTTTTCACCCTGACCCCCACCCCGGGCGCCCACACGATAGTTGGAATGGAGTATTTTTAATATTTTGAAGAGGAATGGCGACTTGTAAGTAGCCCGACCCTGTTAAATACCGGAGTAATACCGACACTTCAATCATTTTCTTGAAAGAACAACTCCTGAATACACTATATTTTTTCCTTTCCCTGGGAGCTAGCGGGGTGAGGCGAGTGGGGGGTGGAGGCAGTTCCCTCTCCTTTGATAGATGGATGGTTCATACCACTACAGCGGTTGTCCTCAGACAGTAAGTGATTTGTGTTCCAAGTTTGGTTAAAATCGGTTCAGTGGTTTAGAAGTAGTTGTGGATCATACATACATCCATGTTTACAATACACAGATGGAAAAGAAGTCCCATCATCAAGAAGGAGATAAACGAAAATTAGTAGGTGTGTTTCAACATCTGAAAGATGACATCTATTCCAATTTCACGCCAGTAGCTTTAGTGACGCTAGTAGCGCCACTACGAGGAAGCAACTCAGGTTTGCTTTAAATACTCTGTTGTAACGATCATGAGGGTTATTAACTTTCGTGATTGGACGTAATGAGTTGATGTCAGTCAAGATTGCCTTTAAGACGACGAAGACACGATTATCAAGAGTTCACTGAGATTGAACGAGGTCGTGGAATGGGACTACGAGAAGCGGGATGTACCTTCCATGGTATTGCAGAAAGGCTTGGCAGGAATGTATCCACTGTACGTGATTGCTAGCTGCGGTGGTCACGGAAAGGTATGGTTCAAAATGGTTCAAATGGCTCTGAGCACTATGGGACTCAACTGCTGAGGTCATTAGTCCCCTAGAACTTAGAACTAGTTAAACCTAACTAACCTAAGGACATCACAAACATCCATGCCCGCGGCAGGATTCGAACCTGCGACCGTAGCGGTCTTGCGGTTCCAGACTGCAGCGCCTTTAACCGCACGGCCACTTCGGCCGGCCGAAAGGTATGGTCGCGAGAAGACCGGGCTGCGGACGATCATGTGGCGCTAACGAAAGGAAGACCGTGTTTTTTTTACGTATGGCTATGGTGCCTCATTCTGCGTCTGCAGCAGCAATTTGAGCAGTAGTTGGTACAGTAGTGACACAAGGAACTCTTACAAATCGGCTACTTAGAGGACAGCTCCGAGCCAGACACCTTGTAGAGGGTGCTCCATTGCGTGTGTGTCGTTTGCGACTTCAGCTGTGTCAAGCGACAGCTCATTGGAGGGTAGATTCGTAATCTGTTGCGTTTCCTGATAAAAGCCGGACGCGCCTCGGTTCGATGCCAGCGACGGGCGTGGATTGGTTAGAAGAAGGACAGGTGAGCGCCAGCAACCAACCTGCCTGCGTGCCAGACACACTGGTAGCTACAGCTGGAGTTATGGTCTGGGGCGCGACTTCGTATGACAGCAGGAGCACTCTCGTGATTATCCCACGCACCTTGACTGCAAGTCTGTATGTCAGTTTGGTGATTCGACCTGTTGTTCTGCCATTCATGAATAGAATTCCAGGGGATATTTTCCAACAGACTAATGCTCGCCCACATACGCTCGATCACCGATCTTTTTCCAGTCGAACAGATATCGGAATCATTGGACGACAACTCCAGCATCATCCACAAACAGAATTAACTGGCCTACTAAGTGCAACAGGCATGGAACTCCATCCGACAAACTGACATCCGACACCTGTACGACACAATGCATACACGTGTGCATGCTTACATTCAACATTCTAGCGGTTACACAGGCTATTAATGCACCAGCAATTCACATTTTTCTCTCGCTTACCCGTGATCTTGCAATGTTAATCACCTAAAGATGTTGCCTAGAGAATTATATTCCTGAAATTTTATTACTCTACATAGATTATTTCTTGGTGTTGCGATTTTTTTCGTCAGTGTATGTATGGATATAGTTTAGCGGCCCTCCCCAGCTTCGCACGGGTAGCAGGACGGCTTGTCTGGCGTAGCCGTAATTTTGTTTACTTGGCGCTTTGTAGAGTTATGATTAAAAATCTGAAAACACCATTAGTTAACTTAACACCATCACATTCATATAAATTGAACGAGTTAAGCAACACACGCCACTTGCTGGCTTACTGCAGCGCCAAAAGGCGTGAGCGGACTGCCCGACGGCTACCCGCCAACAGTGCGAGCTGTACATCAAGGGCGTCGCGCCTCCACGGCTGCACGTTCGTCCGCGGGGCAGTTGCGCTTGTCCGACACGAGTATCAAAATCCTGGCAGCAGTTTCTGAAAGTAGCCTTCACATACAGACAGAAAATAACCGCGGTGTGCGACTAATTAATCGTACTTCAGCCAATTTGCACCAAATATTTATAATTTATTTGCACGAACCTTCCTCGTGAATCGGTGTATCTGTTAGTGGAAACGTTATCAAAATCCCTACAATCGTTCCTGAGATTAGCTTTCGTATATAGGCAGAGAAAATCGACGGCATAATTTAATTTGCGATATGCATAGAGATTGAATGTTCCTACATATGTATGCATTTTCGTAATAATACCTTCGTGACGCTCAGTGTTCTGGCGCAAGTCCTTCAGCTGGACGTCACTTAGGCAATTTGCGTCTCCCATCCATTTATCCAACTGGGAAAAGGCGACGTGAGTTGAAAGTGGAATCCGGAACACGTTTCGTGCCTGGAGACTGTCCACGTCATTGAGAGAAGAAAGCTAGGTTAAATGACGTCATTTTAAATATCTCATCTTTTTGAAACTTCCTGGCAGATTAAAACTGCGTGCCCGACCGAGACTCGAACTCGGGACCTTTGCCTTTCGCGGGCAAGTGCTCCACCATCTGAGCTACCGAAGCACGACTCGCGCCCGGTCTCACAGCTTTACTTCTGCCAGTATCTCGTCTCCTACCTTCCAAACTTTACAGAAGCTCTCCTGCGAACCTTGCAGAACTAGCACTCCTGAAAGAAAGGATATTGCGGAGACATGGCTTAGCCACAGCCTGGGGGATGTTTCCAGAATGTCTCCGCAATATCCTTTATTTCAGGAGTGCTAGTTCTGCAAGGTTCGCAGGAGAGCTCCTGTAAAGTTTGGAAGGTAGGAGACGAGATACTGGCAGAAGTAAAGCTGTGAGACCGGGCGCGAGTCGTGCTTCGGTAGCTCAGATGGTGGTGCACTTGCCCGCGAAAGGCAAAGGTCCCGAGTTCGAGTCTCGGTCGGGCACGCAGTTTTAATCTGCCAGGAAGTTTCATATCAGCGCACACTCCGCTGCAGAGTGAAAATCTCATTCTGGATCTCATCTTTTTGTCAGCGTTTACTGTCGTCTCAGTTGGTCTTTACTTGTCCCTTGGCTGAAGAGCAGGTTTAATGTACCGCTGGTGCCCCCCTCCCGCCCATATGGGACGAGGGAGGACGAAATAACAACAAAGACAAAAAGATGTATAAATCTTCGCCAAGCTTTGCTGCTCTCTGTAGTTGTGGCATCTGTCTGCATTAAAGCTTTTCATATTAGATACTGCCTCCTCTGTAACTGACCGGCTTATAGCCCCTATCATAGATAACAGACAACTACATTTATATTACACACTCATTATTAACATAATTGTGTATACATAGATCTTCCCCATGAATCAGTTAATCTATTGGTGAAAACAGTATAAAAATCCCCATAATAGGTTCTGAGATTAGCCGTCACATAAATACTGGACGAACGCGATGGATCACTAATCTACGAGGCAGTGCTGAAAAGTAATGCCTCCGAATTTATGTATCTGAAAGCTCTCAAATCTTTTTAAATAAAACAAACATTATTAAAATTCTGCACGTTTGTTGTTCGTGTCTACATACTTATTTCTCAACACTCTGGCGACGAACTCATTTCTCCGAAAGAGATACCTGTTTATTGGTAGAGTCACTGTAGAATTATTTAATTGGATGGGTAAAAAATCTACTCACTGAGCGGCGGCGGAGCACACACATAAAAGACGGTTGTAGTTGGCAAGCTTTCTGTTGATGGAACCACAACCGCACCTCTTCCTGCACTGGTTCACCAGTCTCAAACGAAAGTCCTCGGCTGTGTACTTTTAAGTTTGAGAACCAGATGAAAATTGGATGAGGCTAAGTCGGGATTGTCAGGAGGATAATCGATGACAATAAATCCAAAGCGTCGAAATGATACAGGTGTCGCAGTGCTCGTGTGCATTGTCATACTGAAAGAGAGGGTGCTCCATGTGGTGACGAAATCTTCTGCGATTAGAAACTTAATTACAGCACGCTGTTTCTCATCCGCCGACGTAGTTACGGTGCACACCGCCATGTTGCAGGCTACAACTCTGATCTCTCTAGCAGCAGATGGCTGGAAATATGTAGACATGAAGAATAAAAATGTAGAATCTTAATATGTATGTTTTATTTCAAAAGTTTTTAAGAGCTTTCACATAAGAAATTTAGAGATATGGTTTTTCAGCACGCCCTCGTAGTAATATCTGCGGATATAGCTCAATTGAAGCTCTTTGTGCGATCTGGTTTTATCTTTATTTCACTAATTTCGAGTTCGGGAACAGTAGGTGTTTACAGCATATTTTTTCTACCATGTTTCATCACATTTCTGTAAAATTTATACATCTACTGTGAAGTTCAAGCCACTGAGGTGAGGAAATTCACTTTCAAATGAGGATTGTAATGATTTGTAATCAATTTTTAGTCAGTCTGCACAAGTCGGTGCTTGAGCAGTGGGCAATTGTCTGGTCTACTGGCTGGGAATTCGGGTGATGGAAAAAAAAAAATCTAAATCAGCGGTTCGTTTACAGTTTACACTTAGTGAAAACAAGATGAAGTGCAACTTGGTCACGTCGTCAGCTGCAGCGTATGCATGGTGTAAGTAGGTAGAGGTTAAAAAGTTTATTTTATAATGGAGAGAGCTATTACTGGTAAACAGCGATTTTTCATCAGTATGTGAATGGAAGTAAAGAGAGTCAATTGTGGCAGTGTGATAATACATTTATTTTGTTAGGGATATATGATATAAAAACTTTGCATTCCGATTTTGTGTCCCAAAAACGCATGTAGGACGGAAATTCCTCTTTATAACAATAATTTTAGGTCAGATTAGTTTTAATATTATAACGTCTTAAAAATACAATTATTGGTGGCTACCAAACTGGCGGTGACTGTTATATAGGCTCCTTTATTTGAAGAAGGATACCAGTATTGCAAACAGACCTTCCTGGAAGGTAGCTGGCGGTTAGGACCAGCCAGGTAATGGCGTTCTAGCAGATTTGCAGACTTCCGGCGGGACTCACTTGTAATACGAGCAGAGCATTTTGCAGGAACAGCCGTTTATGGTGGCAACGGAAGACAGCACCTCTCCTGACAGTTTTGTGTTTTCTTGCGGGCTCCTAGTTTTTAAAGAGGTTCCAGCAAGAACAATCAACTTCACTTTTGTCGGTGTTCTTGGAGGTAAACATTTAGCGTCCGCCTAGTCAGTGTCGGTCACTTATAAGAGTAGCGACAGGCTTTTAAAATCAAGCAAGCATTTGATATTCTTCTTCTTCTTCTGCCTGTATCCCGCGCCTACACGGGGTCGGCATGGTTGTTATCATATTTGGCAGTGTCAATGCCCCTCGTGACGCCGTCCGTGAAGATGTCCCTCTGCTTCCTCATTTTGGCTGCACTGAATCAGCAGCTGAGAAACCCCCCTTTCGTTCCTATCATACCTCACGGCGATTGCTAACAACATTGCTGCATGAAGCATGTTAAGTAGAGTACTGGCTCCGATCTAGACTTTAGCCACTTTATCCAAGCCTGTGCGTAGGACTGAGTCCCATGCTTGCAATACAACACGTTCTTTGGATTTCACACATTGGAAGTGGTGGGTATGCAAGGTGTATTACCACAACAAGCAGTTTTAGTCTTATTGTTTAAATGTTGTTGTTGTGGTCTTCAGTCCTGAGACTGGTTTGATGCAGCTCTCCATGCTACTCTATCCTGCGCAAGCTTCTTCATCTCCCAGTACCTAATGCAGCCTACATCCTTCTAAATCTGCTTAGTGTATTCATCTCTTGGTCTCCCTCTACAATTTTTACCCTCCACGCTGCCCTCCAATGATAAATTTGTGATCCCTTGATGCCTCAGAACATGTCCTACCAACCGGTTCCTTCTTGTGCCACAAACTCGTCTTCTCCTCAATTCTATTCAGTACCTCCTCATTAATTATGTGATCTACCCATCTAATCTTCAGCATTCTTCTGTAACACCACAGGTTGAAAATTAAGTTGCGTAGTGTGGGTTATTGTTCAAATTAGTGAAATAATGTTTTCTTATACAATGAGGTGGCAAAAGTCATGCGGTACCTCCTAATGTCGTGTCGGACCTCCTTTTGCTAGACATAGTGCAGCAACTCGACGTAGCATGTATTGAACAAGTCGCTGGAAGACCCCAGCAGAAATACAGAGCCCTGCTGCTTCTATTGCTGTCTATAATTGCGGAAGTGTCACCGGTGCAGGATTTAGCGCACGAACTGATCTCTCGATCATGTCCCAAAAATGCTTGATGAGATCCGTGTCGAGAGATCTGAGTGGCATTCGCTCAAATTATCCAGAACGTTCTTCAAACCAGTCGTGAACAATTGTGTCCTCGTGACACGTTTGGGGACATGAAGTCCGTGAATAGCTGCAGATGGTCTCCAAGAAGCCATTTCCAATCAATGATCGGTTCAGTTGGACCGGAGGATCCAGTCCACTCCACGCAAACACAGCCCACCCCATTATGGAGCAACCACAAGCTTGCACAGTGGACTGTTGACAACTGCGATCCATGGCTTCGTGTGATCTGAGCCAGATTCAAACTCTACCTTGAGCTCTTACCAACTGAATTCGGGACTTATCTGACCAGGCCACGGTTTTACAGTCGTCTAAAGTCCAATCGATACGGTCACGAGCCCAGAGCGGCGTTGCGGGCGATGTAGTGCAGTCAGCAAAGGCACTCGCGTCGGATGTCTGCTGCCACATTTCGCAGCACTGTCCTAACGTATACTTTAGTCGTCCATTCCACATTGATTTCTGCGGTTATTTCACGCAGTGTTGCCTGTCTGTTAGCACTGACAACTCTATGCAAATGCCGCTGCTCTCGGTTGTTAAGCGAAGGCCGTCAGTCGCTGCTTTGTTCGTGGTCAGAGGTACTGCCTGAAATTTGGTATTCTCGGCATACTCGTGACGCTGTGGATCTCGAAATATTTAATTCACTAAAGATTTCCATGCCACTAGTCTCAACTACCATTCCGCGTTCAAAGTGCGGTAATTCCCGTCGTGCGGCCGCAATAACGTCGGAAACCGTTCCACATGAATCGCCTGAGCACAAATGACAGCTCCACCGATGCACTGCCGTTTTAGACATTGTATACGTGATACTACCGCCATCTGCATAAGTGCATACCGCTATCCTATGACTTTTGTGAGCTCAGTGTATGTCATCATCTTATATGAAAATAAAATAAAACGACTGAAAAAAAGAGTACGTTTTACTGACTGGGGGCCGCAGAGCACGAGATTGAGAACTGGTTGTGTACATATTGGCAGGGCTGAGCCACGCTTGCGGACGACTGACGCACGCGGCGGTGAAGGCGGACAGCGACGCGGAGGCGGTGAGCCGCCTCAGGGAGGCCGGCGCCATCCCGCTGCTGGTGAGCACCACGCCCGAGCTGGGCCTCTGCTACGAGACCTATGAGAAGATCCACGGCGTTACCCGCAACCCCTACGATACCAGACGCACCCCCGGCGGCTCATCTGGCGGCGAGGTAGGTGGCTTTGCAGAAGGTGCTCTAAGCATTAGCATTAGTCTTGTAATTTGTATCGACTTCACTGTGTCTATTTGGTGGAACATGATTACACTGAGAAACACGTTTTTGCCCATTGTTTACTATGAGAATTATTGTTGCTCTTTTTAAAAACTGTCCACTGCAATGAATGTCGCTACAAAGCCTTTCACAGGTTTTAATAACTTACATGGTAATTGATAATTCATTGTTCTTGACGTGATTTACGTGAAAGAGCAGCAAGTTTTTCTTACTCAGCCTCTAACCTTTATAGTTGTTACTTAAGCTCTAGGAAACTGATGTACGTTTTGAAATTTTCTTTTCGTATGCTACAATTACTGAAAATTTGTGTTTCAAAATCCATGCAGAATAGTACGGCCAGCAGATGCCGACTCATCAGGGTATGTCTCGGGAGAGTGCTAGTGGTGGGGGTTGCAGGCTGGTGCTGTAGGGGAAATGCCAAGTGCTGGAGGGGAAGTGCCGTTCTAAACTGAAGCCTAGGCTCACATTTTTTGAAAATATTAAGTGGAGCCCCACCACACCCACACCTGCATGGTGATCAGTCAAAAAGATCTGTCACCTCAGCATTGGTTAGTATGTAAAAAGAATTTCGCTGAAAATGCGGCGATTTATTTTCGCCTGTCTTTGTAGTGTCACAAGTAGCGAATTTGGAATAAAACCCATGTTTCTCTTGTCGCCATGTTAAAATTTGCTTCTTTTGCCAAAACAAAGCGGAGTTTACACAATGTCACCACACCGACATGTTATGAAGATGCAGTTGCGAGAGAATTCTGAAAAAGTGGTTTATTAAGTTTATAAGTGAAGAACTGAGGATAATAAGGTCAATAGCTTATGAAAAAGCACATGCCCAGAACAAAAATGAATTACAATGTTTAATTCGCGAGGTACACATGAAACATAATCCAAAATTGTGCTAAACGCATTCTCTGAAAATTATTTCGATCAGTTAGTTCATGAGACCACACGAATAGTAAAGTTGTGAAACCACACTTGACCTCTTAGCAACAAATAATCCTGAGTTAATAACGAGCAGCAAAAAAATGGCTCTGAGCACTATGGGACTTAACTTCTAAGGTCATCAGTCCCCTAGAACTTAGAACTACTTAAACCTAACTAACCTAAGGACATCACACACATCCATGCCCGAGGTAGGATTCGAACCTGCGACCGTAGCGATCTCGCGATTCCAGACTGTAGCGCCTAGGACCGCTCGGCCACCCTGGCCGGCAACGAGCAGCAAAACGAATACAGGGATTAGTGAACACAGTGATCGAATATTGTAGATTGAATATTGTAACCCACAAATCCTCCAAAAATAAACGAAAAATATCCCTATTCAAAAAAGCAGATGAAAATTCACTTGACGCCTTCCTGGGAGACAATCTTCACTCCTTCCAAATTAATAATATAAGTGTAGACCAGATGTGGTTTGAATTCAAAGAAATAGTATCGGCAGCAATTGAGAGATTTATACCAAATAAATTAACAAACGACGGAGCTGATCGTCCTTGGTACACAAAACGGGTCAAAACACTGTTGCAGAAACAAAACATGCCAAATTTAAACAGACACAAAATCTCCAAGATTGGCGGTCTTTTACAGAAGCTCGAAATTTAGCGCTGGCTTCAATGCGAGATGCTTATAACAGTTTCCACAATGAAACTTTGTCTAGAAACCTGGCAGAAAATCCAAAGAAATTCTGGTGGTATGTGAAGTATGTTAGCGGCAAGAAACAATCAGTGCCTTCTCTGCGCGATAGAAATGGAGATACTATCGAAGACAGTGCTGCCAAAGCACAGTTACTAAACAAAGCCTTCCGAAATGCTTTCACAAAAGAAGACGTAGTAAATATTCCAAATATTCCAGAATTCGAATCAAGAACATTTGCCAACATGAGTAACGTAGACGTAAATATCCTCGGAAGAGTGAAGCAACTTAAATCACTTAATAAAAGCAAGTCTCCTGGTCCAGACTGTATACCAATCAGGTTCCTTTCATGGTATGCTAATGCATTAGCTCCATACTTAAACAATCATATACAACCGTTCGCTCGACGGAAAACTGAAAAGTTGCACAAGTTGCACCAATATTCAAGAAAGGTAGTAGGAGGAATCCACTTAATTACAGGCCCATATCGTTAACGTCGATATGCAGTAGGATTTTGGAACATACACTCCTGGAAATGGAAAAAAGAACACATTGACACCGGTGTGTCAGACCCACCATACTTGCTCCGGACACTGCGAGAGGGCTGTACAAGCAATGATCACACGCACGGCACAGCGGACACACCAGGAACCGCGGTGTTGGCCGTCGAATGGCGCTAGCTGCGCAGCATTTGTGCACCGCCGCCGTCAGTGTCAGCCAGTTTGCCGTGGCATACGGAGCTCCATCGCAGTCTTTAACACTGGTAGCATGCCGCGACAGCGTGGACGTGAACCGTATGTGCAGTTGACGGACTTTGAGCGAGGGCGTATAGTGGGCATGCGGGAGGCCGGGTGGACGTACCACCGAATTGCTCAACACGTGGGGCGTGAGGTCTCCACAGTACATCGATGTTGTCGTCAGTGGTCGGCGGAAGGTGCACGTGCCCGTCGACCTGGGACCGGACCGCAGCGACGCACGGATGCACGCCAAGACCGTAGGATCCCACACAGTGCCGTAGGGGACCGCACCGCCACTTCCCAGCAAATTAGGGACACTGTTGCTCCTGGGGTATCGGCGAGGACCATTCGCAACCGTCCCCATGAAGCTGGGCTACGGTCCCGCACACCGTTAGGCCGTCTTCCGCTCACGCCCCAACATCGTCCAGCCTGCCTCCAGTGGTGTCGCGACAGGCGTGAATGGAGGGACGAATGGAGACGTGTCGTCTTCAGCGATGAGAGTCGCTTCTGCCTTGGTGCCAATGATGGTCGTATGCGTGTTTGGCGCCGTGCAGGTGAGCGCCACAATCAGGACTGCATACGACCGAGGCACACAGGGCCAACACCCGGCATCATGGTGTGGGGAGCGATCTCCTACACTGGCCGTACACCACTGGTGATCGTCGAGGGGACACTGAATAGTGCACGGTACATCCAAACCGTCATCAAACCCATCGTTCTACCATTCCTAGACCGGCAAGGGAACTTGCTGTTCCAACAGGACAATGCACGTCCGCATGTATCCCGTGCCACCCAACGTGCTCTAGAAGGTGTAAGTCAACTACCCTGGCCAGCAAGATCTCCGGATCTGTCCCCCATTGAGCATGTTTGGGACTGGATGAAGCGTCGTCTCATGCGGTCTGCACGTCCAGCACGAACGCTGGTCCAACTGAGGCGCCAGGTGGAAATGGCATGGCAAGCCGTTCCACAGGACTACATCCAGCATCTCTACGATCGTCTCCATGGGAGAATAGCAGCCTGCATTGCTGCGAAAGGTGGATATACACTGTACTAGTGCCGACATTGTGCATGCTCTGTTGCCTGTGTCTATGTGCCTGTGGTTGTGTCAGTGTGATCATGTGATGTATCTGACCCCAGGAATGTGTCAATAAAGTTTCCCCTTCCTGGGACAATGAATTCACGGTGTTCTTATTTCAATTTCCAGGAGTGTATATTGTGTGTTAACATTACGAATTACCTCGAAGGAAACGGTCTATTGACACACAGTAAACAAGGGTTTAGAAAACATCGTTCTTTATTCACATGAACTGTTGAGTGCTATTGACAAGGGATTTCTGATCGATTCTGTATTTCTGGATTTCCGGATGGCTTGTAGCGAAATACCACACAAGCGGCTTGTAGCGAAACTGCTTGCTTAAGGAATATCGTCTCAGTTATGTGACTGGATTTGTGATTTCCTGTCAGAAAGGTCACAGTTCGTGGTAACTGACGGAAAGTCATCGAGTAAAACGGAAGTGATTTCTGGCGTTCCCCAAGGTAGTGTTATAGGCCCTTTGCTGTTCTTTATCTATATAAACGATTTGGGAGATAATCTGAGCAGCCGTCTTAGGTTTGCAGATGAGACAGGATACATGACCAATGTATCCTGCCGACCAGGGAAAGAGGCGTGACTGTCTCTGAGAAGAAGGTGGAACGTTCACGGTGGCGACCCGAACCAGATGGCGCATAGACATTGACGCTCCTGACGCCACTAAAAGTGACAGCCATACCTTAGGCATCAGGCAGATAGGCGACTGCATCAGCGAGGATGCCGTCACGTAAGAGGATCGCCACCCCGGTACCAGTACGGGAAGCATGAGAGACATGTGCTGTAAAACCATAGGGAGCACAGAAAGTTGCAACGTGCACCTCCTGGAGGAAAGCAACGTCAACGTCTGCAACATACAGCATCCCATGGAGTGAAGCCAGTTTGTGATGTTCGCGAATGGTATTGACATTGACCTTGGGTATGGAGTAAGTCTGGAAAGCTGTCATCGCCAAGAGGATAGGTAGTCCAAACACGGGGGAAGCACAGGGACCTTCCTGTTAGGCGCCTCTGTAAGGGCACATCAGGCTGACGGGGAGGGAGCTGACCCCACCAAGGGAGGTCCATTGCTCTGTACACCTTGAGAACGTCGATCCTCAGCATAGACGTCGTCTGCCCAGGAGACAGGCGCCTCTCTGGACCGGTTCAGCGGAACACTATCATAGGTACGACCACAGGTAAGGTGAGAGACAGAAAGGGAGGCGAACGCACCAGATGCAGGGGGAAGGGGGGGGGGGTCGGTGTCCGAAGGTGGACGCTGACTGGAGATGGAGGCGGGGAAGGACGTCGCGTCGTCAGGTGTCACGGCGTCAGAGGTCAGCGTACCATCAGTAGCAGGCTCGTCATCCTGTGCACTCGTACAATGGAGGCAGTCATCAGGAGTGTACAGAATTGACTTTTCCATTTAGTTGGCTGTCGTCTGAGATGTGGCCAGATAGCAGAAAACAACCAATGGAGACGGGACAGACAGCTTGTGCCTGCTGACGGTCATCATTCATTTGTAAAATGTTCAAACGTGTGGCAATTCCTAAGAGACCAAACTGCTTAGGTCATCGGTCCCTAGACTTACAGACGACTTGAACCAACTTAAACTAAGAACAACACACACACACACACACACACACACACACACACACACACACACACACACAACAAACAAACACACACACACACCTATGCCCGAGGGAGGACTCGAACCCCCGGCGGAGGGCCCGTGCAGTCCGTGACATGACGCCTCAAAACGCGCGGCCACTCGGCGCGGCAATCATTTGTATTGTCTCTGGCAGGAGTGTAGGCGACACAAGCGAAACGTTCATCTCGTCGTCGAGAGGAGTCGACGCCGGTGCCGACTGATTCAAATGGGGCACAGCAGGCAGCATCGCCGCAGACGCGTAAGATAGAGGTAACACAGTGGTCGCTGTAGGAAAAGCGACGTCACCGATCGGCGTCTGAACCATTCTACTCGGAGACATTCAGAACGGTCATGGCTTTCCCGGCCATAATCTGAACAGGTGTGCGGCTGGCCATCGTACATGACGACAGCCCTGCAGTCTTTCGCCAGCTTCATCTACACAGTAATACTGAGGATCGAAAAATGGATTCCGAGAACACCTTCTGGTGGGAGACGCATTTGATCTCATATAAAACTTTCTACTTCATATGGCTTCTGCCATTCATGAACCAAAGGAAAAGTTAATTCAGATTTGGTTTTGCGGTAAGAAAACGCCATGATGGTCGATGAAGTCGGACTCTTGAGAAAGCCGCTACGCAGAAGTAAACAAACGCGCGCTCGCTCGCAAGTAGCACAACAGGGGATCGTAAACAAGGCGTGCGTCTCACCGTTGCGGAAGGAAGACTGCCACTGAGTTATAGAGGCAGATAGCTTAAGGACTGGTAGTTTATGTAATCAGCGGAACCAGAATCTAAAAGTCTGGACATAAAAAATGGTTTGAATTTTCAGGTCTTAGGTAAATTTTATGACAGGGCCGGCCGGCAAGCCGGAGTTCACGCAGGCTGGGCGTGTGTGCCGCGCGCAGGCCAAGGCACGGCCTGTCTCGGCTTTTCTCGGTGCTTCTTGGAAGTACCCACAACAGCGCGCCATTTCATTGACTATCGTGGCATTTTTCGGTCGGCACAGTTCTCCTGAGTTCGGCAGAAACGTGACTCCTGGCTATGTGTTCGTGGTATGAAGACGTTCACTGGTCCAGGGCTGTGTACACAAAAAGAGGTAGTCTAGAGATCTATCGTTACAGGCCTTTAAAAATGAATAGCACTGACGGAAGAGAGCGATGAGAATTTTCAGTATACACTATGCAGTCACATAAACGACGGGTATAGCAAGTTTGCTGCTATACGACATTACAGTACCATGTAGAAGGTATTTAAAGACTTAATTGCCAATGAAAGAGCAAAAAATTTCGATCGGTAGACGGGCTTCATTGTTCTGTACATCAAGAAGCACTTTGTGTTAAATTTTCAGGCGTTGAGCACACGAAGAAGCTGCAAGTACGAACAGTAAAATTTCTAAAGCTGAACGCGTTATTCCACTGTCAGTTGTAAAAATTTTCCACGGAACTGAACGAAGAGTTTGGAGACTATGTATTACTGCAGAGTATGTTCGTTAGGTCAAGGTGCATGCCTGGATACAATTTTTCGACTTAAGCTCGCTATTGTTAAATTTTTGAAGGAAAAAGGTGTGGAGGAACAACAATTAGAACATCCAGAATGGACTGCAAACCTTACATTTTAAGTGGACGTGGCTACACACTGACACAGTACAATACTGCAAGGTGAGAAATAACTTCTTTCCGATTCGATTGGAATGCACTTAAAAAGAAAAGCTCGTTGTAGAAGCGACACATTTAGAATCTAGCGCTAAAGATAATTGATGTTTGAAGAACTCATCGTCGCCCTTAAAGAGTTACAAGAATAGCTTCCTAAACGTTTTGAGGGCATTGCCAATCTTAAATTCGTTTTCGAAATGTGTTTGAGGCCGTTAGCAGTTTCAGTTGAAAGTGCTCCTGTGGATATGGAGATATAACTGATTGATATGCTGGCTAATTCTCGTTTCAAATTGTCCAGGACCGTCTACATTGGTTTCCTTGGGTTGGCTTTCGATGTCTCCATAATGTGGTTGTAAAATTACTACCATATTTCGACCACGATATGTAGCTGAAGCGCGAGTTTTTCGATTATGAAACTAAATGAGTCACGATTACGTGGCAACCTAAGTGCGTGAATCTGTGAAATTGTCTGTGTATGCCCATATGCCGACGGTTTTTACTAGATAAAACTTATATTCTGTTTTCAGCACGCCAAACATAATTAAATAATAGTGAAAATTTGTTTTGTTTTTGATGTATATTGTTGAAAAAGGAGCAAGTCACATGCAGTGCAACCGCATTGCCATTTAAATGAGGCACGTTCGCAGTTTCCCCCTCTTCCCCGCCCTCACGATCAGACTGCGTGGCGTGACGGTGGCGGAAATATGCCAGCCGGGTCGATCGCCATGGCATTCGTGCCAGGGCTCATCCCGAAAGCCGAAATCTTGGTCACCACTGCATTATGACACAGCTGTCAGTCCAAAAAACATTGGATTAATAAGAAATAATGAAAAGTTCAGATGGTGGTTGTATTTAATGCTTAATGTGTTCTACATAGCCTCCTCATATTTATTTACAACGCACAGAACATTCGTAGAACCATGTGAGACTTTTGAGAGTCTCACATGGTTGTACGAATGTTCTTTGAGAGATTATTCAACTTGTGCGACACCTTGTCTTGAATGGCGGTTATGGCGGCAAACGTTGATCCTTGATGTGTATAGCTGCACTCTATCGTTGTGGGTTAGTCTCGTCATCCTTAATGACTTTGTACAGGAACGAATTGTCCGAGTTTTGCATTTCCATCAAGTCGCGGCAGGCGTCCACAGATCGTTACTCTTCTTCGAGAGTAAAATGGTTCAAATGGCTGTGAGCACCATGGGACTTAACTTCTGAGGTCATCAGTCCCCTAGAACTTAGAACTACTTTAACCTAACTAACCTAACGACATCAGACACATCCATACCCAAGGCAGGATTCGAACCTGCGACCGTAGCGGTCACGCGGTTCCAGACTGTAGCGTCTAGAACCGCTCGGCCACTCCGGCCGGCTCGAGAGTAAAGTGTGCGGCACAAACTTCGCACACATTTTTCTCTTGTTCAAAATATTCTGGATCTTGTCTTGAAACTTGATTTATAGATGTTGCTCAATTGCGATTTGTGACGCAACAACATTGACAACCACGAAACGAACAAGCGGGAGAACGCGAGAGGTGATTGCCGCTATTGAATCTACAAAGTGGTTCATATTAACGTTTAAAAACCCCTGAAGATGTAGATGAGGCTGAGATAAATAATGTAATACAAGACAAATGGGACTGCAAATGTTGAGAAACATCCCAAAAGTGCCGGCCGGGGTGGCCGAGCGGTTCTAGGCGCTACAGTCTGGAACCGCGCGACCGCTACGTCGCAGGTTCAAATCCTACCTCGGGCATGGATGTGTGTGACGTCCTTAGGTTAGTTAGGTTTAAGTAGTTCTAAGTTCTAGGGGACTGATGACCTCAGAAGTTAAGTCCCATAGTGCTCAGAGCCATCCCAAGAGTGGATGACAAATGTTGATCATGTGACGTCACAATGTGACGTACATCGCCGCAAGTGCAGTGGTTGGGCTTGTCGATCCTGTCATCGCCCGTAGGGGGCTGTGTCCTAGACAAAAAAAAAAAAAAAAAAAAAATGGCTCTGAACACTATGGGACTTAACTTCTGAGGTCATCAGTCCTCTAGAACTTAGAACTACTTAAACCTAACTAACCTAAGGACATCACACACATCCATACCCGAGGCAGGATTCGAACCTGCGACCGTAGCGATCGCGCGGTTCCAGACTGAAGCGCCTAGGTCTGCTCGGCCACCAGCGGCCGGCTGTGTCCTAGACATCGCGTCGCCCAGCTACTCTTAGTTCTTTCATTATCCGATGTGACTCGATAGTGCTTGCGGGAGTGGTAATACAAGACAACGATGACTCGTTTACATTTAAGAAAACATGGTAGCTTACTGGAGAGATGTGCAGCACTTCCCAGTGCCAGCGAGGGTAGTACCGAGAACCTCAATCGCTGCGTATGCGACGGGGTACCTCGTCAATTTTTGGGTTATTTCCCGACATTTGCGGTACCATGTGTCTTATATTAAATTACTTGTCTGAGCGTCATATACTTCGCTACGCTAGTTTTTAAAAGTTTATAAGAATCACTCTGTATATAGCTGACCGGCTAACCCAGTGCATGGTGCAAAGTTTCAGTTCCAGGATGACTATGTAACGGCTTCCAGGGGCAACAAAACTGATTAAAAAAAATATATTTCATATGATTATTGATTATTGACAAAATTAAAATAATGTCTTAATCTACTTATTAAGAGGTATAATCTTATGTTAAAGGCTTATGATATCAATGCAAGTATTAGAGAGGAAAAGTATATATGTCCTGAGGCAGCGTAATAACTGTGGGCAATTTACCCAGACAATACACATCAGTATTTGGGAATGAGAGAGCTTAGCGACTTGCAACAAACTTTATATACATAATTTCAAACTTTTACCAAACTAATTCTCGCCGACACTTCCCACAAAATATCTTCGGAGAAATGTTTATTGTTTACTGTATTCTCTCTGTTGATGCAGTAAAACGTCAACGTCAAACATTGTGTTTTAACTTATTACTTACTTAGTACTAATTTATTCGTAACATATTTCGCAGACAGTGTCCACATATACTACTTGATACACCTGCAAAATTATGTAACTGTATCACACATCGTTCAGAAGATAAGCCGTCGTAAACGTTGAGATGAGCGAAAAACTATATTTTCTGCAAATGGAGCGCATCTTACCTAGACTATACTCATACAGCGTTTCATAGTGAGAGCAACTTCCGACAAACTTTACACATAATGTCAAACCTTTTTGAAACTTTTTCTAGCTCACTTCCCACAAAATAATGAAAGACAAATTACCGCTTACTATGTTTTCTATGTTTATACAGTAAGACATCAGCATCAAGCATGACGTTTTAATTTATTACTCCTTTGCTACTAACTGTATTAGCAACGTATTTTGCAGACAGTAGGCAGATATGCCAGTGAATGTACTTGCAAAATTATATTATTGTAAGAGACAGTACGGAAGATGCAACTTTTTATACATAGCAGTTCGATTCTTTAAAGAACCGGCGTCAGAATTTACTGGTGGAAGTATGAATTGGCGCGCCAAGGCAGGTAAGGGCCAGTCAGCGGGCGAGAGGGAGGGCAGATGTTGAAAAAGTGTTCAGGAAATAGGTGCTTGGCGGTTAACAACACGACACTGGAAGTCGCACAGATGTTTCGGAACGTACAGTTCGCGCGTGCGTTGAGGAGGTCCTTAGTCCATCATATTTTTTCTTGGATACAAGCGCGGATGTGTTCAGAAACTCTGTCGGGACTTTCATATATCCCACCTTCTTAAAGCGAACGTATTTCAAATTGTTAGCAATGCCCAAAAGTCGGCACATTTACCCTCCCGCTTAACCTTTTTAGCCTAACTGGTGTCGTAGGGAAAACACCGTAATATTTTCAATCCGTGCCTGCCTAAATGATGGTTTCTCACTGGGTCCATCATTACATCATTAATATGCGCATTCACCTTGCGTCAAAACAGGAACTACGATCTAAAGGTCGCTGCAGTCCTACTTGAAACAAATAAAGTCAATAAACAGTTCATGTCGTTAGACTTCATTGTTTCTTGCAATAATTGTGTGTTCTTGTTCTTATGGTAAGTCTTTTTGTATTTTATGTACTCAGCTATAATACCAGTTTCTAAATATTACAGAATATTAAACATATACACGTAAATAAAGTTTTTGCAAATAATGCTAACGTGTTTTTTTTTTTCGTGGTTTCAGTCGGAACCTCAGTACCACAAAACATTAATGACTTTTAAGTATGTTGTGAGTCTTTGAAGACAGACACATTACTGTAAAACTTTATAAATTGGTGTTATTACTTTGAGATACTCTTACATGTAAGTTTTTTTCAATTGTTGTTATGTTTACATGAAAGAAGAAGGTAAATATGCTTGTACTTTGAGTGCAAACAGGAGTAACCTTCCAGTGTTACCAAGAGATAGCCATCTCCAAAGAGGCGAAAGTGCAGAATTTACAAGTGATAATGGCGGTACACGCCTCAGGCGGAAGGGCAAACGCTGTGTCACACAACTGTCTGAGTAATTGGTAACTAATGAAACAGACTCTGAGCCCATAAAAAGAAAGAGATGGGAGCATAACTACAATCAACCGTCCAAAAATTGCCAGGGATTACAAGAAAAACATGGAATTCGTTGATAAAGTAGACATGTTGAAGGCAACGTGCACCCTTCACCTCAAAAGCAGAAAATAATGGCCAATACGTTCCCAAGTGTTCACTGAAATCTTTCAGGTCTGAGTTAGCTACCGAAATTTTTGGGACATATTTATCACCCCTTTTGGGGGGGAAAATAGCCCAAGAAACCATTTCAAGCTGTACGTCTCAAGGGCAGTGCGTACTTATAAAGCAACACACATGCCGGTGAAGAGCACTTCTAGACGTTGTACCTATTGCAGCAGGAAGAATGCCAAATGATCAAGATAGGTATGTTCCACATGCAAAGTTGGATTATGTGTGATGAAGGGAAGAGAGGGCTTTAATAGTATCAAAAGTAGTGCTTTCGTTTTTGAGGACTAAAGGTGAAAAACTGAAATAATTTTTTACATGTTTGAAATGCAGGGTCACCATACATTTGTATGTTATGGACTCTGCTTTTTTCATTGCATTCTCGATTCTATTTATTTTGTAGAAGTACTTCTGTTCAACGTGTAGCACATACAATTAAACATTTTGATATGGGATAAATGAAAAGCTGTACAAGTCTGCTGATGTTGGTTTTGCTACACTGGTTTCACACCGAAATCACCGGTTTGCCGCGCTGGGTAGCCGTGCCGTCTAGGCGTCTTGTCACGGTTCGCGGGGCTGCCCCCGTCCGAGGTTCCAGTTCTTCCTCGGGCGTGTGTGTGTGTGTGTGTGTGTGTGTGTGTGTGTGTGTTTTGTCCTTAGCGTAAGTTAGTTTAAGTTAGATTATGTAGTGTGTTAGCCTAGGGACCGATGATCTCAGCAGTTTGGTCCCATAGTCCTTACCACAAATTTACAAAAACTTTACCACCGGTTTATATCCTAGCAACACATCAAAACTAAAAACAAACATTGTATTCCAGTTTACCTGGTTTAATTCTATAAGAAATATATAATTTCAGTTCAGAATTAAACAATAACGTAATTCATTCCTCAAAGGGTGAAATCTTACTTGAGACGAGTCATAACACTCCTAAAAATCGGAACATCGCGTGGAAATCGGGACATCTGACAACACTTGCAGTATCGGACACTTTTTCGAAGTTATAATAATATCTGAAAATTGCATGAGAACACTCCTCACACTAATCTAGTTAAAAGAGTTATAAAACTGTGGCATAAGAATATACTCGTGTTTTAAATATTTTCTCCACCTTCGTATCTGGTCCTTTAGTAAGGAGGGTTGTATCGGACATGAAATTGCAGTGTGTAAGAAAAGTCATTTTTGTTGCAAAAAAGGTTTAATTGAAGCGTAAATGGTTGTAAAGCTGAACGTATCCATCAGTTTACCAAATTTATCGTAGTATCTGTCAACTTATTCTTGACTGAAACCTGTTGATCGCTGCAAACTCGTGGATTCAGCTGTCCTCAGCCTTAAGCCTATATGACTTTTCATGAGATCATAGTAAAAACCCGTATACTATTATAGCTTTATTTATGCTCACCGTATTTGTACACTAGACTTGAGAACTCGTTTTTACTCAAAGGCATAAGCTGGCTATATAAATTTTTAACATGTTCGTCAGTGAATGTTATCAGAAAAAAACTTATTCGGTCCTAGAACAGGTTTCATGATCACCTCTGCTTTTCGTAAAGCTATAAGTCGGTTACGTAATGTACTTCTTGGATCTGAATATTCCTCACTCGCTTCCAAGGTAGTAATTTCAAGAAGTCTGCCTTTTCTAAGCCTCTATTCATGTCATTTTCATCCCATTTATGTCCTGGCTTCTCTCCGTCTTTGCCTGCTAGAAAACTTAAAAATACAAGTTTTTTAATGTCTTTTGTTCGTTACAAACCGCAGTTACTTTGCTCTCTACAACCTGCACGTACCGCTGTGTTAGATTAACATTCCCTTTGTTATTACTTGGGATATACATTGTCACAACCTAAAATATAGAGAACAATATCCGTTATATGTGAAGATACAATAAACATGCAACTTTACTTACTTGCAAACTAAACGCTGCACTTGAATATTAAATTCGTGCATCCAGATCTGGTTTGAGGCCAAAGCGACACAAGTGGCCGCTTGGGACGACGTACTGAGAGTGGCGCCAGAGGCGCTCTTATGGAGCATCCCTACATAGGCTATATCATAATTAACGCTGAGCACAAACAATTTGCACCGTCATTAGATTTAGATTTTAACGGTACGACAACTAATGTATGGGATAGGAATTTAAGGGAGGGGGGGAGGGGGCACCAAACGATACGTCACTTGTGTGGAAAAATGTTACTGAACCAGTCCCCCATGCACCGAAAACCTCACTAAAGACGAATAACTTGTTGACATTCAGAAACGTTCTGTTGTTTTGATTCAGAATCACTTGACTGTTATTGTTCCTCCATAGTTCAAACTGCAGTGGCGTGACAGGTGGTGCCACTATTATAGTCACAATCATAGAAAAATAAAATAAACAGCTAACATGTCTATTTACAGTAGAGAACGACCTAACCGATATAGAAAGTTTAGTCAGTATGAAGGAGTAGAGAGGAAAAGAAGGCGATTTACATTAATTTATCGAAATTAATATCTCTATGCTACTGGCAAAAATGAGATACAGAGGAATGTAAGAGGAAACTGAAGATTTTTTAGCTGACGCTCAGTTTGGCTTTAGGAAAGGTAAAGGCACCAGGCAGGCAGTTCTCATTTTGGGACTGATAAAGGAAACGAGAGTTAAGGATAATTAAGGCATTTTCATATGATTTGTTGACCTAAAAGAAGCATTCAGCGATATAAAATGGTCCAAGATTTTCGAAATTTTCACGGAAACAGTGAAACATCCCCTTTGAACAATTTATATAGGACTGTGCTTAACCTGACACACAATACTTTGTTAGCGCAACGCAATCTGACTTTCAAAATTCCCTACAAAAGAATGGCCCTGACTAACATTAAACTATACCTTTCACAAATCACTTACCTCACAAAAATCTTCGCTGCTCAAGCTACTGCAATACAGCAAGCGCCACTACTGCCAGCTAAATAAAAGATTCAAACTACTAAAGGCACTAACTACTGATAGGGATAGTTAGCAAATGAAAGATATTAATAGAGAACAAACAATGTATTTACCTTAATATCATCACAAGTCATAATATATATATCAGTTCATGACAAATTGCAAACCTCCGCCATCTCTCTCCCCACATCCACCACTGCTGGCGGCTCACCTCCAACTGCGCAACGCTACGCGCTGTTCACAGCCAGCTGCCTAACACTACAATGGCGAGTATTACAACAATGCAAAGCAGCCACAGACTGCACACAGCACAGCCAGTGATTGTCATACAGAGGTGGCGTTACCAATAAAAAACCTAACCAGCCTACTTACATAGAGAAAACATAAACAGCCTACTTACATAGCCCCCATGCTCCCCACAAAAATTTTTACAAATGGTGTTGGGCACTGGCCAATACAGATTTGACAAAAATTTTTCACAATTACAGTAACAAAGATATAAAATGCACACACTTATTAATATTATGTTGGTCAAAAGATCAAAATTTCTCACAGTCCATAAAGACAGTCCACATTGTTCATCACAGTAAAAATGCAGAGTTTTTCTCAAAGTCCAAGCAGTAAAAGAAAATGCACATAGAAGTAGTGGATTTCCATGCAGTCTTGAAGAAGTAGTGTTGACCTTCCAACGGAAAGACAGTGCTGACTCTCGACATGCAGACAGGTAATGGGCCACAACAGAGCAAACCCACAGCAGAGTCATTCGACGTTTTGAAGAGTATTGGTAGGTAGGTCATCACAGAGCAGACCCACTGGAGTCCTGGTAGAGATTGTGGTATTGGTGGGCCACCAGAGGTGCAGACCCACTGCAGTCCTTGTAGAAATAATGGCGTTGGTAGGTCATCATAGATGCAGACCCACTGTAGTCCTTGTAGAGATAATGGTATTGGTGGGCCACCAGAGGTGCAGACCCACTGTAGTCCTGGTAGAGACGGCCAGCAGCCATCCGTTGCGACTGTGCGGGTGCACAATCACCATCGAAGATTCTTGCAGAGAATATAGCAAGTCCATAAACCACCACTTATGCACTCAGAAAGTTTTTCTTTTAATTGTCCTTAGAACCAGCAATGCTGTTATCCAGTCCCTTGCTGAATTACCAACACACGTGCAAACACTATCAGTCCCTACTTCTCACATATTGTCCATATACTATGACCAACAGAAACGTGTGCAGTGAAATGGAACTTACAAGTTAATAATATCATGAACTGGTGACAATTACAATTTTATAACAGAAGAATACAATAACAAAGGTACAAAATACATCATTAAAGAACATAACAATACAGAAAACATTTGTAGTAAAACAGGCGTTACAAAAGAATAGAAATAGACATATACGTCAGTGTTACAGGAATTATGACATGAGTACATACATAAAAGATCACAATAACTTTTGAAACATCAACTTCACACATTAGCATTAACACAAAACAGAGTAAATAATGTCTAAACATCTTTACAAAGTAAATAACATATTATTAATGCCAATTATATTCGAGGATAACAGTATTCCTCATCATAGTGAATGTAGCTTAATATTAAAAGAAGAAAAAATTCTATGAAACTACACAGAGACAGGAAGAAAACAAATACTCAAGGGTACACAAACACATAGTGGGATAACACAAAAGGAAAGGACAGGGTTCGTTTTCAGTGTAACATTTGGTACTGCAGTCCATCCCAAAACTTCATTCTATAGATCTTTCGTCTTATTTCAACCTTTGCTTCCACCAAAAAAATCTTATCCAAGCATGCTTTCTGTATTCTGTTCATATTTCTTTCAAAATAATTATTTCTGATTGTACAATACTCATTTGGGCCCAAATCCTTTTTATATAACTTCGCAATGCATTCTTTACCTATTCTCCATAGTCAGTTTCTCATATAGTCTACCCCCTCTTAAGCTAACTTAAATCTACTGAGCTCAGATGCTAAACTAAGGGACGAGGCAATGCAGCAGCACAAAACAATTAACACAAACATCAATGACAAAAATACAAATGCCAAAGCAATTGCAATATTACAACTCATATAGGGCACTGTGCAGCAAAAAAAAAAAAAAAAAATCTGGCTTAGCAGAGTAACACAAATTAAAGTTCAGTAGCACTATGCCTGGCAAACAGCAGCTTATATCGAAACATGACATAGCTCAAGTAGAAAAAATAGTACACTAAAGATAACAATGCAGATAAGGCAAATGTATAATCACATCTTAATGTCTAAGTAATTAAAGTGGTGCACCACAAGAAGTTATTCTACCAAAAAGTTACCAATTACTTGAAAAGAAAATTATGAATGCAGTTACTAGTTCCTTCTTATTGTTCTTTCCTTTCCAAGTGCTCCTTTTTTAAAGAATGTGGATCATAAAATAATTATTTAATAGATCTGTTGACAGAAAGTGTTCACATTAGCAAATGCATTTTATTTTATAAAAGCAATGCTGCAACACAGCTGGAAAACAGATGTCAAATGAAATAAGCAACTATGAAAAGCAAAGCATAAAAATATCATTCAGTAGTCATGTGACATTTCGTAAGTTAGTAGAAATTCTCTCAACTCTCATAGAAAGACGCTTGTCATAATCAGGTGTGCAGATGTAAAAATATTTCTTGTCATTTTATTAGGCATTTCAGTAAATATCGTAAATTAAGAGCTAGTGTAATCATATGTTTTCAAGTTCGACCGTGTCGTTTTTGCGATGCTTTCTCTAAAGGAATGACAATGGCCAGGATAATGGCCTTCCCTTTCTTTTTTTTTTCTTCCTGTGCTCTGAAAGGCACGCGCTAATGACTTTTTCTCCAGGCGTCTGACACAGCTGGGTGCCCGCGACGCATTACGTGCAGGTGGTCACTTAACTTTCGTACGGAAATATTTACGACAGCAATTTTCGCTAAAGTGACAGTCTCACATAAAAATACTTCACAGGTCAAGAATTAGCGTTGCAAATCTGTAGAAACAAAATCCTATGAATATAACAGTGTCCAAAAAATGTTCAGTGGCATTGTGATACATTCACACATGATTCACACATGTCATAACTCTTAAAGTACGATTCTTGGTTTCCAACATCCTTTTTCACAAGTCAAGAGTCCCTACCCACTATTCATTACTCCTTACCTCATTATACATATACATGTTCGTCGACACTTCTTCAATATTTCATCGTGAGAAATACGTAGCATAATAAACATTCCTCAACAACATAATACACATTGTCGTCGTAATAATAACATCATAACACTTCAGTCAAATCTCAAAATCGTCGTAACTTCCTCCAATAATTTCTAAGCCTAAAATAATTCTCTGCTCATGTCAAAAGTGTCAGCTGCCTCAAACGTACTTTAAAAATCATGATCTCATACCAAATACATCATTCAAAGCTCTCATAGTATCACAATGATTCCGAAAAAAATATGAACAGTTTACAAAGTACAGACAAAATACAGTTTCATAAGTGTGAAGTTATCCAACGGTGTAATTGCGTAAACATCTGTCACTGATGTAGTAAAAAACATGTTTATCTCTCAGCTAAATGATCAGATAGCTGTGTAATTTGTGTGTTAGAGAAATATGGTACCGATGTGTAAAGTTGTATAAGCAAATACCATATTAGCTAGGGCTCCTTGTGCTTGCCAAACACATGGTACACAAAGTAAGCGTGTACCCCCCTGAGGATTAATGTAATTATACCCTCAGGTGTTACAGATTACAGCAATGAAATGAAATGTATCACTGAAAACTTTCTTTGTAATTCAAAAATCTTTAAAAATAAATGTTTTAAGTACAAAATTAATCACTCAAATGCGTGTCCTGTAGCGCTAAATGTGCATATTGTTGTAAGATAATCTCTGTGAAAGTGTCGTAGTTATTTTCCTCCAAAAGCTAAGTTCTGCAGAAGCCAATGTACTTACCTCATGATAAACAAAAGTGAAATGCTTTGCGTAGAGATTTCTTAGTTATTACGCTTATTGTTGTGATGAAGAAATTACTGTGCTGTAACGTATTGTTGTCCTACGGAAAAGGCTGTCTCCTTGTAGCAATAGCACAAAAGTTACTACTAAAACATGTTTTACTTTGTAGAATGAAACAGAAAAACTGTGCAGATATAAAACAAATACTCCGCAAAAGCAACATTGTAAATTGTCACACATTAGTAACGTCGTGATATAAATCGTGTAGCTGTCCCATAAACTAACCTCTGTGTTATCTGGTATCTCTCAGAAAGCACTTTAAATTCAGAATGTATTTTCAAATAAACCAAAATGTTGCATTAAAATCTCATTAGCAGTACTGGTAAATGTTCTAAGTATGTGAGCCTTATAGTCGTTACGTAATCGTGCAACAAACAAGCAAGAATGTACACACACAATAACACTGTGACGTCTGTTTACTATAACAATGCATTCGTAATTTCTGTTTAAATAAGTTCTCTTGGTTCTTGGCTGGATATTTAACTTCAAACGTTGTTGTATGTTAGCAGTTTCTTAAGTCTAACACAGCATACTAGTAATGTAAAGTGAAAAGTTTTAAGGCAAAGACGAAGTTAAAAAGCAGATTATCTCTCAGTAAGCGGTTTTACATGTGAAGTGTGGTGCAATCCTTTACTCTTCCTAGTACGCAGACTTTCAACTTCAACGGAATTATCATGTGGTATACGTCGGTGAGGAGTGCTAAAAATTTTCTCAAGGTTAACGTCTTATGTTATTTTTCTCGGAGCTAGCGGGCGCACGCGGCTGCCTGCTGCATGCGGTGTGAGTCATTGTCTGTCCCTTTGTTGGCGCGCGTCGTTATTGGGGTTTGGACACCTAACTTCTACAAATTCACCGTGACGAGAAGGCCCTGCTCTGTTTGAATCCCGCCAGTTCTGATGCAATTCAGGTCTGTCGTTACGATCATATCGTCTGTCGTCATGTCGGTAGATTCCATAGTTTCTTTCTTGTCGGTCACATGGTGGAGAATTTCTCCCTGAATCGTAACTGTGCGCCAAACTGTTGCGTCTGAAGTTATTCTGCCTCCATTGACAATAATTGTTTTGGTTCCCATATTGTCTGTTTCTCTGATTGTCTCTGTGACAGTCATTACTACGGAAATGCGATCTTTCTCTGTAACTATTATTACTCTGCCAGCGGTTGTCATATGGGTGGTGTCTGTTTTGGTCACGATTTGCGTTGTAAGAATAGCCTTTTCGTGTCCAGTTATTGTTTCTGTCGTCACGGAATTGTGACGGATGTGACCTGTAGTGATTGTTTTCCTGTTTTCGCATCCCGCGACTGTCTGTGTCAATTTCTAATTCTTGTAACAGTCCCTGAAAAGCTTCAATGTCGTCTTTGCAACGTCCTGCTAAAATAATATGTCTCAAATGTTCGGGCAGTTTGATTAAGCAAATGCGGATGAGTTCTGAGGGGCTGTATGGGTTTGACAGGTACTGATTCTTGTGCAACATGTCTTCAAAATATTTGACAAGACTGGAAAATTCAGATTGTTCGAAATGTTTCATCATTATGATGTTATGTTTTACGCGGTCTTGTGTGGCTTGAGACCAATATGCTGAGAGGAAGGCATGGTAAAATTCTCCTTCACTGTGGCAATCGTGAATGACCGATCACATTCTTACAGCTGGTTCATTCTCTAAGTAGCCACACATAAATTCTAACCTGTGCTCCAATGACCAGTTGGGAGGGAAACAATGAGAGAATTGATGGAGCCACGCTTGTGGATGAATGTCGTTGGCAGAATTCTTAAACGTTTTGAATTTACGTGTAGTAATGAACAGCTTATAGTCAAAATCATCGTGTCGGTGAGTAGCATATCGGTCATTGTTACGTCGTGTCGGCGGTTCCATCTCAAAATTCGGTGTACCTTGCCAATTTCTTTCATAATTACCGAAATGCCCTGTGTTATTATTTTGTGGCTTTTGCGTATTTCTAAGTTCCTCTTCCCGTGTTGGAGCGCGAGTGGCCTCTGAAATACGTAATTCTTGTAGTACCTGAGTCAACTGATCTTGCACTTCCCGGATTTCTCTTTTGTACTGTGTATTGATTTGATTTTGATTTTGTTTGAATTTTCTAATTTGTTCATACTCTTCAGTGTCCATGAAAGCTACAGGTGTTGTGTCATTCAGATCATCATCTACCTTTGTAGATAAGTTAGTGAACTGATCTGAAAGTTCGGCTACTTTATCCGATAGTGAAATCATTTCCTCTCTATGTTTTTCTGAACCAAGTTTCAGAGTGTCCATTTGTGTTGCAATCGTGTCTACTGTGACCTTTAAGTTTTCCTGAGTTTTTGCAAGTTGCATAACCGTATCGGTAGATGCAACTGAGTCAAATTTTGCTTGCAAGGTCTCATGATTTTCATGAACAATAGTTTGCAGTTCTTTTATAGCTGCTTCGTGATTCTGTAGTGCATTTTCATGACGCGAAAAAATAGGTTGGAAATGCTCACAAATTTGTGTTTTTACGTCATTACAGACTTTTTGACATTTCGATTCAATGTGATGTAACTCAGCAGTTAAATCCTCACGTGTTCGTTCAAGAGTTTGCTCCAATGAGTCTAACTTTTTAAGATTTTGTTCCATTGTGTCTAACTTTTTGAGATTTTGTTCCACTGTGTCTAACTTTTTAAGATTTTGTCCCATTTGTCTCTGATTTTGTTCCATTTGTTGCATTAATTGCAATAATAATGTATTAGTGTCTGGAATCTGTTTCTCTACGCTTTTCGGCAGTGCATTTGCACCGGCAACATTCGCATTTTGACAAGCAGAAAATGCGTCTTGACTTATTTGAGAAAACGGTGATAACCCAAAACCTGAATCTACAGTATTTGCGAAATTGTGTCCTGTCATTTCGGATTCCTGAGACGTGCTGTTGCCGACCGATCGATCGTTAATGCTTCCCTCTTCACTAATTGTTTCACTGTCCGTGCCATTGTTTGCCGCCCGCTCCATTTCCCTATGCACGATTACCAAATTACTACTTTGAACATCAGTTAATTCATTACTCTGCGGCGCTAACACACTGCCTTCGTCTTCACTGTCATTTCTCAGTTTACTTTGGAGCCTAGTATTACGTTTTTCACACGCCATTATTGTCACAGTATTTCACACGACAACACAGAAAAACACAATTTGAAGAGCAAAATAAAATAACGTAGTAATGGAAATAATGTCTAGTTAATTGCAGCTGCGAAATACTTGGTGCAAATCTACATGCATGCCACAACTGTTTTACTCTACAACAATGAAAAACTACAACTACAAAGGAGATTCTCTCTACAATTACGCGCTAGCAATAAACAAAAGCTACACTAAATACACAAACTACAAGAAAAAATCAGAAGATTCCAGTGAGGTATCCTCGGCTAAGGGTCGACATATGAAACATCCCCTTTGAACAATTTATATAGGACTGTGCTTAACCTGACACACAATACTTTGTTAGCGCAACGCAATCTGACTTTCAAAATTCCCTACAAAAGAATGGCCCTGACTAACATTAAACTATACCTTTCACAAATCACTTACCTCACAAAAATCTTCGCTGCTCAAGCTACTGCAATACAGCAAGCGCCACTACTGCCAGCTAAATAAAAGATTCAAACTACTAAAGGCACTAACTACTGATAGGGATAGTTAGCAAATGAAAGATATTAATAGAGAACAAACAATGTATTTACCTTAATATCATCACAAGTCATAATATATATATCAGTTCATGACAAATTGCAAACCTCCGCCATCTCTCTCCCCACATCCACCACTGCTGGCGGCTCACCTCCAACTGCGCAACGCTACGCGCTGTTCACAGCCAGCTGCCTAACACTACAATGGCGAGTATTACAACAATGCAAAGCAGCCACAGACTGCACACAGCACAGCCAGTGATTGTCATACAGAGGTGGCGTTACCAATAAAAAACCTAAACAGCCTACTTACATAGAGAAAACATAAACAGCCTACTTACAACAGCTGTAAACCACAGGGAAAGACGGGTACTATACAATACGTACAAGAACCAAGAGGCAAATATGGGAAAGGAAGGAAAGGGGTGAAGAGCTCGGATTAGAAACGGTATAAGACAAGAAGGTAGTCCCCTCAGTGAAAATGAGGTCGGCATTGCAGGACCTTTTACATGAAAAGCATCTAGTCTAATGTGCACACACACCCGATTGAGATTAAGGGAGAAAAGACGAGGTTAATAAAGAGTAGTGAAAATGAGATTACAGATACTTTTAATATCAAAATTGAAGATCACGAATTAGGCAAATTGAAGAAATTTTGTTACCTTGAAAGCAAAATAACACTAACGAACAAAACAAGGGAGACATAAAAACAAACAGGCACAGCAAAGAGGGCATTATTGGCCAAAAGAATTCTACTAGTATCGAACATGGCCTTAATTTGAGGAAGAAATTTCTGAGTGTACATTCGAAGCTTAGAATTGTATGGTAGTGAAATATGAACTGTGGAAAAACTAGAACGGTGGAGAATCGAAGCATTTGAGATGTGGTGCTCCAGAAGAACGTTGAAGATTATGTGATAAGGAATGGAGAGGTTCTCTACTGAATAGGCGAAGGACGGAACACATGGAAAACACTAACAAGAAGAAGAGACAGAATTATGGCACAAGTGTTAAGGCATCAGGGAATAACATCCATGCTACTAGAGGTTGTTGTACAGGGTAAAAACTGTAGGAGAAGACAGAGATTTGGATACATCAAGCAAATAACTGAGGACGTAAGGTATAAGTGCTACTCTGAATTGAAGAGGATGGCGCTGGCCGCTTCAATGAAAAAAAAATGGTGGTTGATCTCTGCGAGTGTGGATTGAATTACAGCTATCAGCCACTTTTAATGCCTGCAATATTTTAGGCAACAAGGCTTTTCATGCTTTCGCCCAACACCAAATTATGTGATACATTTATATCTGCGTCAGTATGTTTTTATCGATTGCATTTTAAATGCTGCAGTTCCTCTGTAGAAAATAGCAGTTCGTTTAGCTAGCACTTTTTCTAGGTCGCTATTTAGTTTCATTGGAAGTTATATGTGTCTTAGGTAGAACTTTACATGCAGCTTAAAGCATGGGCGAGCAACTGGTGACCCTCAGGTCGGATCCAACCCCTGACTGGTTTCAATCTGGCCCGTGGAAGAAATTCATGGGAGATAGAGAGAGAGAGAATCACTCGCTCGGATGTTCGCCATTGTTGTGTACGACTTCATACACAGTGGCAAGGAAAGGTAGGCTTCAGAGTGGTGCGGCAACTGCCATCGTAGGAAAGCTGGGCAGCAGCAGAAATAAGCGAACAATTTAACACAGTAAACAGAAGATTCACTTAACGTCTTGCTCCAAGTGTACAAAGGCGCACTGCAAGTAATACAGCAAGAAGTAGAGTCCAGCTCATACAATGGCAACAAGGATGAGACTCGGTGTACTAAGCACGTAGGGTGGTGTCAGCGAAGAGGTTCCAAGCCCAAGTGGGCTATGTGGCTGCCGCCGGCCGTCTGTTCCACGGCGGCAGAGAGGCTGCTTCTAGTCCAGGACCGCTGGAGGTGTGCACCACTGGGTCCGCCAGATCCCGCATGACCGCTGTTGGCATCAGGCAGAAACTTGCCATTCTGTTGTTCGCATTATTCTACTTTGGCTGCTGTGTAATAGAGCCCAAATATGCGAAATTCAGGCGATTTAGACTTCTAAATTTTCTAAAATAAAAAAAAGATGACCTAATTCATTTAGCATTACAGAAGCAACCCATGCCTATGCGATCACTCATCCAAAATGTTTCTGGCAACTATTTACGATATGCTTGCTAATAGTGTTTGTGGATATTACCACATTAAAGTTCAAACACACTAATAACATTCCTGTGACCAAAAATAACTAAGTTACTCCTAATTGTTTGCCGACTGGGACTATCTGTCTGATTCTGATATTTTCCTTTTCTATTCTTTGCCGTATTAACATTAGTAAATACTTCTTGTACATTGTGGACGTATTAGAACACTACAGCATTTGAAACTGAAGATAATTTATAATGAATTAGCTGCAGCCAATTGTTTTTAAAGACATTTATTTTTCCATGATAACTTTCAAGACGCCTGGCAACCCATCTTCAGATGTTTACATTTATCTGTGTGTCGTGAACACTGCTTTTTTACTACCTTTGTTGCAGAGTTTTGCAACAGAAGTTTTAAGATAGCTATTGTAAAACATTTTAAATAAAGAAGCAATGTCCATGATACGTAAATAAATGTAAACATCTGAATATGGGGTGAAAATAACATGAACATACTCTCAGAAACGCGTGTCTTGAGGCACAATTTCTTGGCGTGGCATATCGGGAAAGGGACGACATTCAAATCGGTGCGTTACAGCGTAGGTGTTAACGTCACAGGCGCTTTCGTTTTGACTCCATGCACAAGACGCGCTGCTGTCACGTCACGTGACGAGCCGGTCTGTGAGCTTAAATAAGTATGTGAATCACACCCCTGAGTTACCAAAGGTTGCCCATGCCTCCCTCGAAGTATTAACAGCTACGGCAGCACAATGCAGGACACACAAAAAATTTTATTATGCTTTCATTTTGCTCCCTTTTGTTCTCCGATAAGTTAAGCGATTCCAAAATGTGTGTTCCAGTCAAGTTCGTTAAAACTCATTTCTAAATCTACCGATGCCACTAACGTAGGTTTGCCAACTTTAAAACTATCTAGCATGATGAAACGTAGTAAAGAACTTTACTTAGGACTGTAGATTGTATCTGCTAAACGAGATACAATGGCGTGAGACGTTATTACGACAAATAAAAGTGGCCCGGAGAACAGAGTCCCAGAGAACGATGAAAGACAGAAGAGGAAATGAAATACAGTACTAATCTGACAATAGCAGATGTAGAAAGTGACTATCACTCATTTTTTGGCACTCTTGGGCACTGGTCAGCAAATTGCTGAAGGCAGATCGAATCTTGACTGTTGGAATTGCAGTCTCATCTGACATGTTCTGCTGCAGTTCTTGAAGACTATGAGGATTGGTGCGATATGCCTTATACATGAGGGCTCCTTGACATATCAGGTGACTTGGATGACCAGACAGGGGCGCGAGCAGACTGACTTCTGGCAACACCTCTATCAGGCGTGAAGATTGTAGTGTCGGTAGCTGGACCGACACCGTTATGTTGATTGCTGAAAGGGAATGCTAAACTAAAGCTGTAGCCGATAGTGCACGCACGGCAATACGCATACGGGCGTGAAGTCTGGAACATAAAAACTTATGAATGAATAAGAAGAAAAGTATGTAGATGCTTTTTACTTAACTTTTAATAATTCCTTGGAATACATCTCTCTTGAATACTCGTAAGCTATAGGCACTGATACAAATGGCTCCTTGCTAGTTCGTAGCCATTAACTTAGCTGATGGCTATTATGTCTCTCGGCTAATGAGAGAGACAGGCTTCGTACAACTGGGCGATAGCTAGGTTCGCGTACAACTGGGCGGTAGCTTGGTTCTCGTACAACTGGGCGATAGCTAGGTTCGCGTACAACTGGGCGGTAGCTAGATTCTCGTACAACTGGGGCTGAGTCCACTCTCGTATCACGAGACCTGCCTTGGTGGTGGCGCTAGGTCTGCGATCACAGTGGCGACACGCGGGTCCGACATGTACTACATGGACCGCGGCCGATTTAAACTACCACCTAGCAAGTGTGGTGTCTGGCGGTGACACCACAAAGATGATGATAATGTTTGGTTTATGGGGCGCTTTACTGTGCGGTCATCAGCGCCCGTACAAAAATGGTTCAAATGGCTCTGAGCACTATGGGACTTAACTGCTGAGGTCATCAGTCGCCTAGAACTCAGAACTACTTAAACCTAACTAACCTAAGGACATTAAACACATCCATGCCCGAGGCAGGATTCCAACCTGCGACCGTAGCGGTCACGCGGTTCCAGACTGTAGCGCCTAGAACCGCTCGGCCACCCCGAGGCAGGTTTAGAACCTGCGACCGTAGCGGTCGCGCGGTTCCAGACTGTAGCGCCTAGAACATATTGGTCACTCCGGCCGGCGCCCGTACAAAGTCCCAATTTTTTTCACAGTCCAATTTTTTGAACGGGCCAATCTAGGCACTGTCACGAATGAGGAGGACAACACAAACACCCAGTCCCCGGGCAGAGAAAATCCCCAACCCGGCCGGGAATCGAACCCGGGACCCCGTGATCCAGAAGTAGCAACGCTAGACACTAGATCACGAGCTGCGAACGTCAGACGTGAAGATCGTGTAAACGTGCTCCAAGGTGTGGCCGGTTGTATGGACAGTTGCTCCATTCTGTTGGAAGTAACTACAGGTCTTTTCCTCCTCTGTTAATGCTGCCACAGATTCACGTCCAATCGCATCCACTTGTCCGGGTCACTTTTACTTGCTCGACCCTGTAGATGTGGCCAGTGAATAACAAATCTATGTCACGTGCACTGACGAAATGTGAGGAGAGTGATAAGTTGCCCGTACGCATTTAGTTGTCTGTTGTAATGGCGGTGTACAAGTAGTTCAGTTGGAAAAACGGATAATTGTCGGTCTGCGGGTCACAAGGGCACTATTTCATAAATGGTTGCGTTTGCTGCCTGTTCGCATGTTCCTGCAGTGAAAGTGATCTGTTAATTGTGCCAACAGTAGAACGGCTCCCACTCGTCTCTAGGGAACAGTTCACTGTGCATGAAGGACGGGGGATAGTCTTGAAAATATAAGAATATAGTTGAATTAAATCAGGCAGAAATATGATTAGGTAATGATACAAGAAGAATAGTAGACGAAGTTTTCTACTTAAGCAGCAATACAACCTGTGACGCCAAAATCGAGAGAATATAAAAATGTAGATTGGAAGATGCAAGGAAAGCATGCCTCAACAGAGAATTTGTTAACATCAAATATAAATTTGAGTGTTTAGAGTTTAGGATCATTCCGTGATGGTGTTACAAACTTTCAGGGATACTGCAGAAGGATAAATGTATCAATTTGAGGCAAGGGACCGTGGTGTGCAAAAGACCGAGCTGAAAGTTACAAGCGGAGATCGTTCTCATACCTCTGACAGTGAAACACATTTACTGGTACTGTTGTTGCTACGATTGTGGGGGGATAGCCAACTTTTAGAGATAGAAGTATGAACGAAAACAAGGAAAAAAATCCAATAAACACGGGCATCAAAATGCGTATCACAAGAGCCATAGGCACTTTTTCAGTATAGAGATGTGTTTCACACTAGCGAAGATGAACAAGCGCTCACAGCTCTTGTGATGTGCGTTGTGGAGCCATTGTTTACTAGTCATTTTTTTCTTGTTTTCGTCCGTACCAACAGCCCTAAAAGGAACCTAAGTCGGCTCAGTTGCAGCCAGTAGGGAACCGGGTTTCCCATTCTGTTCTTGCTTTCACATACATGTGAAAACCACGGGAAATTTTAATCTCGATGGCCAGATGAAGATTCAAATTTTGAGGTGCAGCTCGTAGTTAAAGGCTCCGAGGCTAAGCTGCCCCACAATATATATTGAAATGCATTTTTCTGTTCTGGATAACAGAATTTAAATGATCAAGGAAGCATCTCAAGTATTTCTGACACGAATTTAAAGAATGACACTCATCTTCTTGTAACTGTTAATATTTAATATCAAGTGATGTTTTTCGAAGAGGTAGCAGCTGTTCTTAAGGCTGCGCCTTGTTCTATAGAGGACAGCTTTTAAGGGCCTTCCGAAGGCTCACGCGCTTCAGCCTAGCCACAGGTCACGTCAACATCACAAGCAAAACTTGGGAGACGCCATATTGGATTTCTTACTAATTATTTGAACCCCTTTGTTAAGGATTATATAACTGACATCCTACGAATATATGTCACTTCAAAGCACTATCACATTAAGGAGCTTCTGAAAACGCGTCGTTATTGGTACGATTTGTTGTAAGGAAATGGCGGCAAACGTCAAGCTGGTGGGAAAGAATTTTGTATTTCGTTGTTTTCGAATTATAACTTGCGTATGTGTCATTGGCGTTTCGAGGCAATGACACATTGAAGATGTCTGAAAAATTCATCGTTCTTGGTACTATTTGTTATAATTAAACGTATGTTAATAAAATACCGGCGATTAATACCTTTAAGGGGTCACGCAATATAAGACCCAGCAGTGCAGCAGTGTACTGTAGTCTAGTGGATGGAGATGCGGACTTACAATGTGATGCAGAGATGTTTCGCATCCTCCTCTCTACAATTTTTTTTTATTCAGCTTTGCGTTTTCTTAAAGATTGTGTGACTTTCTTATTAATTTAATAGATGTATGCTCTGTAGTATTTGATGTTATGTAAATAGAAGAGCTCTCTCTCTTTTTCTCTCTTAGGAGTGACTTTGTTCCATAGTGTGGACGTGTCAGAGAATATGCCTACGAATTGTAAGATTGCTTTCGACGTCTCTCCCGGATTCGATCGCAATTCAGTATTTATTTATGAAAAAGTCACAATCACAGCGCAAGATCGCTCCTTACTGCACACACAATCACAGCAGCAACGTCACTTCGTCGATGCGCTATTTCACGAACGGCGCGTATTGAACGCACAATAAACATTAAATGTCACAAGTTTAGTGCTGAAAACACGAAAGCTTGAAGAGATGTTAACATACACAGCATTAAAGATCTCTCCAAAACGTTTCTTTTAGCACGATTTGTTGTGTTAAAATGGAAAATGTAACGTCTGCAGATAAATATGCTATCTATAGATCTTAACTTGGAGTTAAATTTTGGTGTTATTTACTAGTTGTTTATGAAACGAAAAGACGATACAATATGTAAACTATTGCTGAAATGTGACATTGCATGGTGAAAGACTGATCTGTAGCGTAGTCAGAGGTCTAGGTTAGTTCCGATCGATAAAATCCGTAGCGTTCTTCGAATGGAAACCACGGTCCGCGCCTGCCTCAAAATACTGTACCTGGAAGCAGAAATAGCGCTGTCAATGTAGACCAAAACCGGCCAACTGTAGGAAAAAATTCTGGTCGTCGCAAATTTTTGTACAGTGGTGGGAGGGTGTGCTATGAACGAGTTAAAAATCCTGACAGATGAGGTGTGAGCATTGGTGACGGGTGCGGGGAGTTGAAAGGCCAATTTTACATTTTTCTTGAATAACTCGAAAACCACAGGTTCAAGCGAAAGAGTTCCAAAGCAAAGAATTAAACTATTTAAAATTTCCTACAAAAGTTTCCTATTATCTTTTTCTAGGACTAATGGTTTCCGCGTCGCAGAGGATGACAAAATTGCAGATTATTAAAAACTGTTTTTTAGCGGGATACAGTTAATGTTTATTTGAACTGGGTTAAAATGGTTTAAATGGCTCTGAGCACTATGCGACTTAACTTCTGAGGTCATCAGTCGCCTAGAACTTAGAACTAATTAAACCTAACTAACCTAAGGACATCACACACATCCATGCCCGAGGCAGGATTCGAACCTGCGACCGTAGTGGTCGCACGGCTCCAGACAGTAGCGCCTAGAACCGCACGGCCACTCCGCCCGGCAACTGGGTTAAAAACAGATATTAAATGTGTGTACCATATCTAAGGGCTTAGAGCCGTATTAAACGTTCTGTTGCGTTCTGATGAAGGAGGGGAGGGGGGGGGGGGAATTCTGTGTAGGGTAGAAGCGCGAGTGAAGGTAGGTCACCAAAGTGGGCATGCACTTCCCTCTTTCATAGGCTATTCCTCACTCGGCCTACCTCACTACGTCACAAGAAGGAACAACAAGGGTTTTGATGAAGTTATACCGGCCCTCCACAGCAGACCTTATATGAGGATAATTCGGAAAGTTAGTTCCGATCGGTCACGAAATGGAAACAACTGTGAAAATCCGACGAAGCTTTGCACAAATGTGTTGGGCGGTGTCTCTAGTGTGCCCGTAGAACGTGTCACGTCGCTCTTTTCAGTTTCACGTCGCTTTTCTCCGTTCTGAGCTCACGGTGAGTACGTAAAGATGCCTAGAAAATAATGTCTCCCGCCAAGTAAGAGTTCCTGGTGAGAGAAATCTCCTGATGTCATTCAGCCTATATACGTAACTGTCATGCGGTTCCTGCTTCGTGACAGTTCTCGGCCGAACGTTGCAGGGGTAATAAAGATGCTGCTGCAGCGTTTTCGATGGGAAGTGTTTGATAACCCACAATACAGCCCGTAATGGGCTCCTGTTGAGTTTCATCTCCTATCACACGAACTGCTGGGTGTAAAGACAACGTTTTGGCAAAGACGACGAGCTGCAGATCAGCGCAGAGAATTGGCGGAAACCAAAGGCGGCTGTCTTCTAAAACGAAGGTATGGGAAAGTTGGTACAACGCTACGACAAATGACTAAGTCAGAGAGGTGTCTATATAGAGAAATGGCTGGAAGGTTTAGTTAACTGTTGCAAGTAAAACATTTTTGATTTTCACAGAGGTTTCCATTTCACGACCGATCGGAACTTACTTTTCGATAGTCGTCGTATACCACTGACGATGTAGTGCGCAGACGTACCCGATGGGCGTTTATTTCCCACAACGCATTTTAACAGAATGTGGAATGCAGATTTGAGTCACTAATAATATTAACGCATATCGACAGAATCTACGAAAATCTCTGCTCACCGTTCTAAACTACTAGAGGGTAACTGATTGTTAGTCGTGCTGTACGGCGGCTGTTGTTCTTCAGGGAAAGGCAACCACCCTCGCCACGAACGTTGCTCGCTTTTCTGTTTACAAGTAGACTACACACCCTCAGCATTTCTTGTCCGCTTCTCTTATGTTATTCACATTTTTTTAAAGGTCCTGTTTATATAGTGGAGCCGTTGTCAGCTAATTGAGTACTTATCTGCAGTTGTTACGTGTGGCTTCATGGAATGACAAGTGCATGGTGACAGTGGCAAACAAACTTTGATATTATCAATCCAACTCATCCAATAATGCGGTGTTCACGTCAGCTGAAAACACTGATAGAAATTAAAGAACCAAGAGTCATTTACCAATAAAGCCAATTTATGGATAGAACTGATAGGGCTGACCATATATTTGACTCTATACAGTATCAATCAGGGGTACGAAACGTTGCTTCCGCATTACTGTGGATTTTGTCGACGTAGCCTAACACAACGCATGACAGCAGCACAGGGAGGATGGTAGTAAATTGGGCCACATGACATTTCGTCGAAGAATCATCACTAAACTAAAATTGCCGTGTTGCTATGCAAGGAGGAAGTCCATCTAAAGCCGCAAAAACTGATTCTAGATGCAACAACCTGGAACACTGAGTTTTAGATTTGCCACTAGATCCTATTTCAATAAAGAAGATTGAAATTCACTGTTTCAACGTCAGAAAAAAAATTCAACAGTGTCCATTAAGTGTAGTGTTCCACTTAATGTTTCTTGTTGCTTACCGTTCCTTAAAAAACAGTTATAGATGCTATTCAGAATGAGATTTTCACTCTGCAGCGGAGTGTGCGCTGATATGAAACTTCCTGGCAGATTAAAACTGTGTGCCGGACCGAGACTCGAACTCGAGACATTCGCCTTTCTCGGGAAAGTGCTCTAACAACTGAGCTACCCAAGCACGACTCACGCCCCGTCCTCACAGCACTTGTCCGCGAAAGGCAAAGGTCCCGAGTTCGAGTGTCGGTCCGCCACACACTTTTAATCTGCCACGTAGTTTCATAGATACTGTTGATTTGAAGTTTACGTAGTGGCATTGTGTTAAGCACATGTATATACAGCTGTTCTGCTATCCTATGTTTTAGTGTTGTAAACGAAGAAATAGACTTCCTTGGAGTAGGATTTAGCTCAGCTTTAATATTTGTTGGACTGAGACCTCTAACCCTAGATTACTAAACCGTCATAAATTTACGATGGTTTAGCAGCAATGTAACATGTTAAATGAAAGTAATATATCACAAAACGTTGACCAGTTTTAGCCATGTCGACGAATTCATTGAGAGCATTCACTATTGATGGCTACCAAACAAATGCGATACCTAATTCAAAATTCACACTTAAATGTTATAAAATGTTGGTACTTTATACTATAGCCATTTGTTAGAAACAACAACTGATGTCTACACGTTCAGGTCGGATACTTCTGGAGCAACCCTCGTATGTCTATGCAGTATTTATTTTAAAAAGGCAACTTATGTCTGAGGAAGGGAGGTGAGTAGGAGTTAATTAATACTTTGAGTTGACCAAAGTCATGTGATACCTCCTAACATCGAGTCGGAGCTCCTTTTACCCGGCATAGTGCAGCAACTCGACGTAGCATAGACTCTACAACTGGAAGTTCCCTGCGTAAATACTGAGCAATATTGGCTCTGTAGCAGTGATAACTCCGTAAGTGTTGCCGGTGCAGGTTGTTTTGAACGAACTGACGTCTCGATTAAGTCCCATAAATCTTCGACGGGATTCACATCGGGGGATCTGAGTGGCCAAGTCATTCGCTCAAATTAACCGGAATCTTCTTCAGACCAATTTCGAACAGTTGTGGCCCGAAAAAGTGACAGCGTTGTTTCGCAATATGAAGTCCAAGAATAGTTGCAAACAGTCCCCAAGTAGCCGAATATAACCTTTTCCAGTCAATGATCGGTTCAGTTGGACCGAAGGGCCCAGTCCGTTCCACGTAAACAAAGCCTTCACCATTATGGAGCCACTACCAGCTTGCACAGTGCCTTGTTGACAACTTGGGCCCAGGCTTCGAGAGGTTCGCGCCACAGTCAAACGCTACCATCAGCTCTTACCAACTGAAATCGGGACTCATGTGGTCAGGCCACGGATTTCCAGTCGTCTAGCGTCCAACCTGTATGGTCACGAGCCCAGGAGAGGCGCTGCAGGCGTTGTGCTGTTAGCAAAGGCACTCGCCTCGATCGTCTGCTGCCATAGTCCATTAACGCCAAATTTCGCGCACTGCCCTAACGGATACTTTCTTCGTGCATTCTACATCGATTTCTGCTCTTATTTCACGCAGTGTTGCTTGTCTATTAGCACTGCTGATCTCGGTCGTTTAGCGAAGGCCGTCGGCCACTGCGTTGTCTGTGTTGAGAGGTAATGCCTGAAGTTTGGCATTCTTAGCACACTCTTGACACTGTGGATCTCGGGATATTGAATTCCCCAGAGATTTCCGAAAGGGCATGGCCAATGCGTGTAGATCCATCTACCAGTCAGCGTTCAAGGTCTGTTCAAAAATGGTTCAAATGGCTCTGAGCACTATGGGACTCAACGTCTGAGGTCATCAGTCCCCTAGAACTTAGAACTACTTAAACCTAACTAACCTAAGGACTGACACACATCCATGCTCGAGGAATGATTCGAACCTGCGACCGTAGCGGTCGCGCGGTTCCAGACTGTAGCGCCTAGAACCGCTCGGTCACCCAGGCCGGCTCAATGTCTGTTAATACCCGTCGTGCGTCCATAATCACCTCGGAAACCTTTCTACATGTATCACCAGAGTACAAATGAGGGCTTTGTCAATGCACTGTCCTTTTATACTATGTGTACGCGATACTGCTACCATCTGTGGACATGCAGATGACTGTCCCATGATTTGTGTCACCTTAGTGTATGTCGCTCGTGTGGGAAAATGTTCTCTAACCTGCCCTGGGATAAAGCTCAGGTGATGTGAATCTGGTGATCTGGTCGCATTAAACAGCAAACTTGCTGCGACGTTGCTGGGGTGTGCAGGCCGCTTAGCCAGCTCCTGACTCACCATGTGCCTCGCTGGTCCGCAGGCGGCGCTGCTGGGGTCCGCGGCGTCGGTGGTGGGTCTGGCGTCCGACGTGGGCGGCTCCGCGCGCCTGCCGGCCCTCTTCTGCGGCGTCTTCGGCCACAAGCCGTCGCCAGGTGAGTCCCTGCCGACACAACAGCTAACTGCGGCTCCGCTTTTCTGCACCGTCCCGCTGTGTAGGAACCATCACGTTTATACAGAGTGTCCCAGCAGAAATTGTCATACTCGGAGAAAACACAGGAACGATAATCTGAAACAAAAAACTTCATAAGGACATATGTCCTACTCCCAACTGTTTCCGAGACAGACTACACTTCATGCAAATTTGTTATTGGTCTAGTGGCGGGCACGTATGACTCTTAACTACCCGACCTCGTTGACGTTTTATCCTAGCCCAACCTACCTCATTGTTTCCAAGACTCTGCTCGACATGCATGTCTGCCATTAAAGTAGTCCGTTGAACGCGCAGCTGACCATGGTGTTTTTTTGAATAAAGTGGTGCCAGGGATTTGAGTGTATCAGAAGACGCAACCGTTAAGTGTGGTTGTACACACGCTAGTTAAAAATTTCACATGCCTACTGTAATGCTGTATGTTTGCGGCTTCTACGTTGGCATACTTCGTCCATCATAAGAATAAACCAGATGCTGATTGATCAGCAGACAAAAAAAAATGGTTCAAATGGTTCTGAGCACTACGGGTCTCAACTTCTGAGGTCATTAGTCCCCTAGAACTTAGAACCCGGCGATCAGCAGACATAGCACACGTACACTGGTGTAGTTAACGTTCTTGGAAGTAGGACCTACTCACCTAGGGTATTCGGAAAATCCATCCCGTTACAGACTTCTAGGACTTGTTGAGGGGAGTGAGTGCATGTGATTGTTAACAAGAACCCATGTCCGGAAACGTACCGTTTGCGTGCCACAGCTTTTTGAAAACATGTTTGCTAGGTAGGTTTGCAACCGGGTAGTCAGGGGTAGTTACGTCAGATTGGCTGATGTCATTTTGACGTCTGTTCTACATCTCTTACCTGGTTCGAGCCACATTCAAGTGTATGTGAGTGTTTGAGGTGGTATGGAGTGTTGGAGATGGTATGAATGTTGTTGTTGGCCATGCACAAATGCCAGACGGTGCTGCAAACAAAATCAATTTCTCGCGGAATGTCTCGTGTACTTGACGAGTTCCCTTCAACATGGTGCAGACGGTCTCTTCCAATTTTGTGTGTGGCGTCTCGTTATTGCACCACAATCACGCCTGCTGACGGTGAAAGTACCCCTTTCTCGAAACCGTTGCGTAATAGTGGTGAAACGGGTTTGCGATGGGGTCGGACGCTGTGCTTAACGATCTTGATAAAGTCGACAAGCAGCTCTTCCATTACCAAGAGCTTAGCCATACAGAAGCATCATGGTGTGTCCAATCACCTTGTCTAACACTCGCAGACACTGACTGAGACTCGAACCAGTCAGAGAGGTAGAATAGACGTTAAACGACATCAGCCAATCCGATGTAAGCCCCCCCTCCCCCCCAACCCTGTTGCAATACTGCCTAGCACACATGTTTTCAGACGGCTGTAGCACGGAAACGGTACGTCACCGGACATGGGTTCCTATTCAAAATATTCTGTACTCACTCTCCTCTACAAGTCCTAGAAGTTTATAACGCGAATTTCCGAATACCCTGTACGTTAGATATCTTATTACCGTAAGTGAAACTTTAAGATGTTCTAATGTATTAACAGCCATCAACGTTTTTCTTATTCATCCTTAAGCTTTGTAGTTTTTATTTAAAAAATCATGTAAGGTCACAGTTTCTGTAAACTCTAGTTGTGGTCTAACTGTCGCGCTGTTTATACGTAAAATGAAAATGGCAGACGCTGCTTTCTGCACCGTAGTGGAACACTTGCGTGGAACCCCGTTAAAAATGGCGAGAAACAAGTTGTTCTTATATTTTTCACAAGATTACAAAGAAAAACTTATCTTGGAAGATTTTCAGGAAGCTATATTTGCTAAAGTCAAGGCGTTTTCAGAAAACGAGATTTGTAGCTTAATCGGTACCGTTGGCGAATGTTTGTATGTAGTTTGCTAAGTCAAAACTCACAGCGTTTTTTTTGGTTCAGTTCTAGTAATGACACCATTTAAATACAAAATTCATCAAATATATGCTAATCAACGCATATCTAATCATCATTAGTATTAAAAGTAGTTATCGATATTTTATAAAAGATATTTAATAAAGAACATTTAAATTAACAAAATATTGCAAATTAAATTTTTGGCACAAAGATGAAAAATCAAACACCTTTAACTTGGACTATGACCGTTGCTTCATACCACAGATGTGCTCTCACATGAGCCAGAGTGAATAAGCGTCGTAGAAACATGGAAAACGATAATTTTCACGGTATGGAGCACACCGTACCATTGCAACCTGAACCCAATAGCATTGTTCTACAGCCAACTTACTGGATTTGTCGCGAGAAATAAGAAGACATTAAGCTGCCAGATGTATTGGACCTAATGTGTAAAGCTTTGTCACACGTCGCTGCCGAACACTGACAGGATGCAGAATAGCACATCATAAAAGAGGAGGAGATAATGTGGCACTTGGCTGGCTCCGCGGATTCTGTTGTTGATCGCCTCGTTATCAGCTTAGCAGAGTACAGTTCCAGTACTGACATGTATTCCTCGGAATCGGATATAGATGGGGTTCTGAGATTACCAGGCGACTGACTGCAAGCCATCAGTTGCCTCAATATTTAACTATACGTTGAAATCCCTGCCATAGGTTTCACGTCACACATACCTCACGCAGAAAAATTACCCTGTGTTTACGTTGTTAGCAATTTTCATGACTCTTGTTTTTAATTACAATACTATGTTATCAAAGAAGGAGAGCGTGTTATGTTTTCAGTCTGGTCCCCTGAGGAGCGTATTACCGGAGTTTTGCCGTTACATCATTCTATTTAAAACTTAAATGACTTTCGAAGCTGTAGCTATTGTTTCTCTGTTCGTCTCTTTTTGCTTCTTAATTACAAAAGTTAAAGGCGCCGATAAAGCTGCTGTCCCATATCATCTCTGAGCCGATGTGCTCGTAACGCACAGCATAAAACGTATCCTTATTATCATATTCGGCCGTACTAGAGACATCTTGGCTTTCGTTCAATGTGAAACTAAATCTAATAAGATTCCAGTAAACACAGAAGAATGCGTAGTGTAATGTTGACATCAAGTTTATTCTTACGATAAACTCAGTATTGCGCTGCAGCTCCTGCTGTCGAAGAACACCGTCGGCGCTTTCCCACACATCGAGTTCCTGATCGTAGAGTGTTTACCAGAGTCCTCATTGCGTTATTCTTCCGAGTACCCATTTATCTTCTGATCCTGTAGTTTAACACCGTTTGCAGAAACGGCAACAAATTGTTGAATGGTACAAAGTAGTGACGTGTATGATAATGCTTAGAGATGAATGTGTTATAAATAAGTATTTTTCAATTGATACTTCGTAAAATCCGGGTTGCAAGATTTACTTACTGCTGCAAAAGTGTACGTGTGTGAACCTGACAATGTATTCAATAATACAGAAAATAAATAACAATTTTCATCAAATGTGTTGTACCTCGAAAGCAAGTTGGAATAGGACAAATGTCCATATGACGTTTTTATGTTCAAGTGATCATTCATGTCATAAGCCTGAATATTGACCATTACGTCTCATACCCCCTCTGTAACAACAGGTGACGCTGCTTTATCATTTCGCTTGCTCCGAGGTAATGACTGACGCGGCGATCTCCAATAAATGTAAATGTCGCGTGACTAGGGCCTCCCGTTGGGTAGACCGTTCGCCGGGTGCGATTTGACGCCACTTCGGCGACTGCATTCTATATCCTCTCTACTTCGACAATCGTCAGTTATTTTGCTGCCCAAATAGCAAAACATATTGACTGCTTTTATTGTCTCATTTCGTAATGTAACTCTAACATCACCTAATACCATTCTACTATATTCCATTACCCTTCTATTACTTCTGTTAATGTTCATCTTATAACCTTTTTTCAAGACAGATCTGTTCCTTTCAACTGCTCTCCCAAACTCCTTTGCACTTTCCGACAGAATTAAAATGTCACAGGCAAACCTCAAATTTTATTTCTTCTCCAAGACCTTTAATTCAACTTCCATTTTTCTCTTTGGTTTCCTTTGCTGCTTGCTCAATATATAGACTCAATAACATAGCGAATAGGTTACAGTCCTGTCTCGCTCCTTTTTCAACCACTGCTTCCCTTTCATCTCCTTCAGCTCTTTTACCTGCACCTTGGTCTCTGCACAAGCTGAAAATAACCTTTCGTTCCCTTATTTTATCGCCACTACCTTCAAAATAAATTATTCAGGTAGTGATGGGAGACGAAAATTTAATAGTCGTGGGTGACTGGAATTCGAGAGTAGGAAAAGGGGGAGAAGGAAACATAGTGGGTGAATATGGATTGGGGGAGAGAAATGAAAGAGGAAGCCGTCTGGTAGAATTTTGCACAGAGCATAACTTAATCATAGCTAACACTTGGTTCAAGAATCATAAAAGAAGGTTGTATACATGGAAGAATCCTGGATATACTAGAAGGTATCAGATAGATTATATAACGGTAAGACAGAGATTTAGGAACCAGGTTTTAAATTGTAAGACATTTCCAGGGGCAGATGTGGACTCTGACCACAATCTATTGGTTATCAACTGTAGATTAAAACCGAAGAAACTGCAAAAAGGTGGGAATTTAAGGAGAAGGGACATCGATAAACTGACTAAACCAGAGGTTGTACAGAGTTTCAGGGAGAGCATAAGGGAACAATTGACATGAATGGAGGAAATAAATACAGTAGAAGAAGAATGGGTAGCTCTGAGGGATGAAGTAGTGAAGGCAGCAGAGGATCAAGTAGGTAAAATGACGAGGGCTAGTAGAAATCCTTGGGTAACAGGAAAAATATTGAATTTAATTGATGAAAGGAGAAAATATAAATACGCAGTAAATGAAGCAGGCAAAAGGGAATACAAACGTCTCAAAAATGAGATCGACAGGAAGTGCAAAATGGCTAAGCAGGGATGGCTAGAGGACAAATGTAAGGATGTAGAGGCTTATCTCACTAGGGGTAAGATAGATACTGCCTACAGGAAAATTAAAGAGACCTTTGCAGAAAAGAGAGCCACTTGTATGAATATCAAGAGCTCAGATGGAAACCCAGTTCTAAGCAAAGAAGGGAAAGCAGAAAGGTGGAAGGAGTATATAGAGGGTCTATACAAGGGCGATGTACTTGAGGACAATATTATGGAAATGGATGAGGACGTGGATGAAGATGAAATGGGAGACATGATTCTGCGTGAAGAGTTTGACAGAGCACTGAAAGACCTGAGTCGAAACAAGGCCCCGGGAGTAGACAACATTCCATTGGAACTACTGACGGCCTTGGGAGAGCCAGTCCTGACAAAACTCTACCATCTGGTGAGCAAGATGTATGAGACAGGCGAAATACTCTCAGACTTCAAGAAGAATGTAATAATTCCAATCCCAAAGAAAGCAGGTGTTGACAGATGTGAAAATTACCGAACTATCAGTTTAATAAGTCACAGCTGCAAAATACTAACACGAATTCTTTACAGACGATTGGAAAAACTGGTAGAAGCCGACCTCGGCGAAGATCAGTTTGGATTCCGTAGAAATGTTGGAACAGGTGAGGCAATACTGACCCTACGACTTATCTTAGAAAATAGATTAAGGAAAGGCAAACCTACATTTCTAGCATTTGTGGACTTGGAGAAGGCTTTTGACAATGTTGTCTGGAATACTCTCTTTCAAGTTCTAAAGGTGGCAGGGGTAAAATACAGGGAGTGAAAGGCTATTTACAATTTGTACAGAAACCGGATGGCAGTTATAAGAGACGAGAGGTATGATAGGGAAGCAGTGGTTGGGAAGGGAGTGAGACAGGGTTGTAGCCTGTCCCCGATGTTATTCAATCAGTATATTGAGCAAGCAGTAAAGGAAACAAAAGGAAAATTTGGAGTAGGTATTAAAATCCATGGAGAAGAAATAAAAACGTTGAGGTTCACCGATGACATTGTAATTGTGTCAGAGACAGCAAAGGACTTGGAAGAGCAGTTGAACGGAATGGACAGCGTCTTGAAAGGAGGATATAAGATGAACATCAACAAAAGCAAAACGAGGATAATGGAATGTAGTCAAATTAAGTCGGTTGATGCTGCGGGAATTAGATTAGAAAGTGAGACACTTAAAGTAGTAAAGGAGTTTTGCTATTTGGGGAGCAAAATAACTGATGATGGTCGAAGTTGAGAGGATATAAAATGTAGACTGGCAATGGCAAGGAAAGCGTTTCTGAAGAAGAGAAATTTGTTAACGTCGAGTATAGATTTAAGTGTCAGTAAGTCGTTTCTGAAAGTATTTGTATGGAGTGTAGCCATGTATGGAAGTGAAACATGGACGATAAATAGTTTGGACAAGAAGAGAATAGAAGCTTTAGAAGTGTGGTGCTACAGAAGAATGCTGATGATTAGATGGGTAGATCACATAAGTAATGAGGAGGTATTGAATAGAATTGGGGAGAAGAGGAGTCTGTGGCAAAACTTGACGAGAAGAAGGAACCGGAGTCTGTGGCAAAACTTGACGAGAAGAAGGAACCGGTTGGTAGGACATGTTCTGAGGCATCAAGGGATCAGAAATTTAGTATTGGAGGGCAGCGTGGAGGGTAAAAATCGTAGAGGGAGACCAAGAGATGAATACAATAAGCAGATTCAGAAGGATGTAGGTTGCAGTAGTTACTGGGAGATGAAGAAGCTTGCACAGGATAGAGTAGCATGGAGAGCTGCATCAAACCAGTCTGAGGACTGAAGACAACAACAACAACACCTTCAAAATTCAAAGAGTGTGTTTCAATCTACATTGTCTAAAGCTTTTTCAAAATCTACAAATCTTACAAACTTAGGTTTCTCTCTCTTCAACCTATCTTGTAACATAAGCCGTAGAGCCAGTGTTTCCTCGCGTGTTACTACATTTCTCCAGCACGCAAACTCATCTTCTCTGAGGTCGGCTTCTACCAGTTTACTCATTTTTCTGTAAATAACTCTGGGTGGTATTTTGTAACCAGTTCGGTAATATTCACATTCGTCAACACCTGCTTTCTCTGGAATTTGAACGATTACATTCTTCTGAACACTGAGGATATTTCGCCTGTCACAAGTATCTTGCACACCCGATGGAATAATTTTGCCCTGTCCGGCTCTACCAAGAATCTCGATAATTCTGAGGAATGTCGTCTACTCCAGAGGCCTTGTTTCGACTTATATCTTTCAGTTCTTTGTCAAATTCTTCTGCAATATTGTATCTCCCATCTCATCTTCGTCTATTTGCTCTTCCCTTTCTGTAACATTATCTTCAAGTTCATTTCTCTTGTAGAATCCCTCTACGCATTCCTTCCGCCTTTCAGCTTTTCCTTCTTTGCCTGGAACTGGCTTGACTTCTGAGCTCTGGACATTCATCCACGTGCTTCTCTTTTCTCCAAAGGTCTCTTTCGTCTTACTGTAGGCGGTATATATGTTTCCCATAGTAATACGTTTCTGCAGCATTGCATTTGTCCTCTACAGATTCCTACTTAGCCATTTCCACTTTCGGTTAGTCACACTTTTTAGTCGTCTGTATTCCGTTTCGTCTGCTTCATTTGCTGCAGTTTTATATTTTAACATTTCGAAATAAAGCAAATTATGAACACGAAAACAGCTCTCCGTGGTTGTGTTGGTACAGATGAAAGGAAACATAGTTTCTGGCCTCTTACCGCAAAATGCCATTGTACAGCGTTAGTTTTTGTTTATGCCACAACATATCTCGTGTTGCGTTGCGTCATAAACAAAATAGGACTCCATCTAGAAAGTCGCTGTTGTGCTTAACACGCAAGTGAAAACCATTTCTATGCTACTACACAATAGTGCATTTGACAACCGTAGAGGTTGCGCCAGTGAGTTATACAGTTTTGAATTTAGAATAAGTTCCTTATAGTTCTGACAAAAGGTAGGCTTCCCATCTTTTTAAACTTAGGGTAAAAGACTTTTTGAGAATTTCTCCCCGTTTTAAACTCAGGACAAGCGAATTTATGACCAGCCCACCACTTTAAATTTACAACATGTGGATCTATTTTTAATATCCCAACGTTTTAAACATAGGAGAATTTGGCTTCAAACTTAATGTGTCGACCTGTTACGTCAGATGATTGGGAATGGGAAACTGTTTAAACTGTGATGCCTTATAGGTGATGGGAATTGTTTCAACTTAAGATAACTGGAATTAAAAAAAACAACAAAGGTCCCTAGTCCCAGTCTCTGACTGGCAAACAGTTTTAATCTGCCAGGAAGTTTCATATCAGCGCACACACCACTGCAGAGTGAAAATTTCCTTCTGGGAACTGGACTTCGGACAAGTTAATTTTAACGTCACAGCAGTGAGGAAAAACAACGACTTTTAAATTTCCTACGATTTTAAACTTAGGACCGGATTATATAATTAGCACAAGCGACCTGCCAACTACGCAGACTCTGCCCATATCCCTAATATTCACCCTGTTGGATTCTGATGTCATAGGACTGGGGAAATTTGACAACTATGCAGGCTTCCCCGTTTCTCCAGGTCTTCCATCTTGAATTGCCATCGTGGATTCTGACATCGTAGGACAGTGCTCGTATTCCCATAACTGCCATCTTGGATCACAACGTTGGACTTTTTAAATTTCGCACCAACAGGACAATGCTCCATCTTGTATTTTTTTAAATCTTCCACCCTTTTACAGTTAGGACAACTGCTTACTTCCACAGTGACGTCATACCCTTTTGCATTTAGAACAACTGCTTACTTCCACAGTGACGTCATATGAGTAGAGGAAAATCCTGTAGTACATCTTGGCTATTTTTGAACTTCCTGCCATAGGGCAGTTGGCCCTATGAGGTCACAGGAGTGGGCATCGGTAAATCTGGAACGATGCACGACGGAATGGATGATTCCATTGGGGACACGGGCATCTGGCAAATATGCAGACTGGGTGCGAACCAACCCAACCCACTACCGTTGTCATGTTATTGTACAGACCAGCATTTCGTCCTGCTGCATGTCGCCGTTTACATGTGTAAATTCGTCCCCCTCATAAAGAAAGTTTGTCAAGAATCTCACTGAGTTCTATTGGGGGGGTAAGAAATGATACGTTTACTGATAGTAGTCTGAATATGAATTCACATTGTCCGGTGTCGGTGAATGTGGACAGGTCATTATAGCGACGCAGCATTTGATTCCCAATATGCTCGGCTGTGGCCGATACAACTCAGTTCGTCAAGTCCCGTTTTCTCTGAGTTTAACTGTTCTTAGCATTGTTTCTGATCATGTTCATAACATGTCTGTAACTATATTCGCTCCTATCGTCCGCGTCCATACTAGCGAAAACATTTCTGTGTGTGTGTTCGCATCGACTGAAACTGGCGGGAAATATTTTATGTTTCACGTATTCGCTTCATGTGCAACGCTATGTCAAGAGAATGGGATGAATTAATGGCATGTGGTGCTGCATTAATAATACTCGATAACATAAGCAGACAAAGACGAAAGCGAAGATATCGTGTTGGACGAAAACAACCACATCTTTGTTAGTAATGTCACAATCGGGCCTAAGTAGTGTGTCAGGGGAATCAACGGTTGTTGTTGATATCCCAGTCATATCCGTCCTCACTGATGATTGGTCCTTTCTCTTCTATAAAATCAGTTCCGCTTCGAAGAGATATTGGCAGATTACCTATACGGAGACCTCAATTTCTTCTCTACGTCACTGTTGACAGACAGTGTACTCACTACGCTCAGACTACAGACGAACACGAATTGCGTCTGTTTCAAAGTGAGGTTAAACTTACATTGTTGGAACGTGTACGGGCTTTCTTGGCAAATCCGTGGCTAAATAAGAGAGACTTTGTCAAACACAGTTGATCGTTTACGAGGGTCTTAGCAGTTCTTGTAAAGAAGAAAGCATTTCTTGAAGCCAAAAAATCACCTTGTAACATAATCTAACAAACCTTACTTGCAACTTAGTTAAAATTGTATTTTTCGTATCTCTTTACATTTTTCAAAGACATGCATGCATATTTCCTGTTCTGCTCACGCACAGGGCAGAATGGGATAAGCTAATTTTTTAATGAAATTCTTGTGTAAACGTAGAAATTATTGCATAAACGTTGAAACTATTATGAATATCACGTTAAAACTAAGACATAAAGTTTTTTAAGGAACAATTTAAACCTAGAATAAGGAACCTTCAAAACATTAAGTATAAAATATTTTACTGTTATTTTGAAAGATGTAAAATTATTTTAATACTAAATAACCATCAAACTAACAACCGCTAATCTTTCAGACAATATATATATATATATATATATATATATATATATATATATATATATATATATATATATATAAAACCATCAAACTAACAACTGCTAATCTTTCAGACCGTATATATTGTGTGTGTGTGTGTGTGTGTGTGTGTGTGTGTGTGTGTGTGTGTGGTTCGCAGCTCGTAGTCTTGCGGTAGCGTTCTCGCTTACCGCGCGCGGGGTCCCGGGTTCGAATCCCGGCGGGGTCAGGGAATGCCTCGAGATGACTGTGTGTTGTGTCGTCTTCATCATCCTCATTCATCTCCATTACGGTCAGAGGAAGGCAATGATAAACCACCTCCGCTAGGACCTAGCCTAGTCGGCGGTGCGGGTCTCCCGCGTCGTCCCCTACGCTCCTCGGAGTATGGGACCTCATCATTATCATATCTGTGTGTGTGCGTCTGTTCTTCCGGACATGTCCGAAAGAACGGGCACCATTTTGATTCCGAAGTCACTATGAATCAAGGCACGTAGAAATTAGACATTATTTGACAGTGGGCATTGATTTATATAAACGGGACAAGTTGAAAATTTGTGCCAGACTGGCATTCGAAGCTGCGTCTCCTGCTTACAAGGCAGTACACTGACCACTACGCGATTTTGCATGCATTGTCAAAAACAGCGCGTTCTGCATGTAAACTAAGACTTTCTGAAGATGAAAGTTTTTCATCGAGCCAATAAAAAGTTTGTATCGAGTGAAACCAGTGTAGCAATTATTGGCGCCAGAAAAGTATAACGCAGCAATCGTAGAGCTAACACTTTACGCTCGTTCACAGTTTTCTTTTCTGTTCCCTCCAGTATAAACGCTTGTTCACAGTTACAAGCTTGAGAAGATTGTGGAATTACCTGCGAATGCTAGTTCACTTTAGTTTAGTTTCCATTCCCTTCGTTGCAAACGGTGCCTAACAGAGTTGCTTTGGTGAATGTCCGGTAGCTCACTAAGCCAGTCGATGACATGCACCAATGGACAACCGATCTGCAGCACGATGAATACACCTTAAAAGAAATAAACATAATGAGGAGAGGAGAAACGATCATAGCTTCGAACTAACACAACTGCCTGTACGAGAAATTGGTGTTTACGCCGCTCCAGTTAGCTGTAATGTAACACTCTTTACTACAAAAAAGAGAGTCGTTTTACGATAGAATCTTCGTTTGTAGTTTGTCGATAGTGGCTGTGAGAGGACGCTGTATGTGTAGTGAGCCTAGCCCGTGATTTTATAATCACAGTCCTGCCAGGTTATTCGGCAGATCACGGGTCTTAACGTAAGCTTTCATTTTGTACGTACCAGAAAAGAGTTGAGATACTGGCTGACAAGTATATCGAAGGAACGGTGTGACTTCGCACTTTGAAATTTCGCAGACACGGCAATTCCTGTTGGGAATATTTGCTTTTTGAACTAGTTTACACATGCAATAAAGGAAGGTGTATATCGTCTCATCTCGTCTGACAAAATAAGTGGTAAAGCTGTTATCAACCTCCAAGTTGGTTTCATAAACTTAGTGCTACTACAAAAGTTGTGTTGGCCATCTACAGTTCACTGTGGAACCCCAGCATACTTCACTGTGGTATTTTCCGAATACAAAAGACGCTGCTAAAACTGAAAAGTTTGCTGCGGTGTACTGCGAAGGCTAACCCCGACGCAATTTCAAACCCTTGGATTTGTAGTCTGGCACTTAACACGCGGGATAACCAAAACTTACGTGGGGCTCGAAACTGAAGTTACAGTGCCTAATGCTCGTGGATTTGTTGCCGAAGTGTTAAGTGGGCCAACGAAGCGCCCTATTGCCAGCCCGTTGGCTACTTACTAGCTGTGTTCGTGTGACCATTAACTCCGACTTCGAAGGTTCAGTATCATGTTCCGTCAAGTGTTTTTGGAACTTTATACGTCACCAACAAGCAAGTGGTAGATACATAACACTGAGGTCTCTGATTAAATATTTTTATTAATTTCTGGGTTATTTCATAAAATGTGAAATTTAACGGAAAATCAGCAAAAGTGTATAATTTAACCCACCTTTGTTTTAAGTTTCTCTGAACTAACGTACAAATCAGGACAGACTACTTTTACTTAAAACGGAACATGTTTTGTTGCACAATAGTTAGTCTACCGTCCAGTAGTGGTCTGCTACATACGCCGGCTTTAACAGCACGAGGGGGAAATCTCCCACTCTCGGTGCTCAGGTTAATTCCCATACGAGTAGCGAGTGAGAATTCGTACTTGCTTCCCCAAAAGACAGTGTGACATGAGGACCGCCTAAAGTTTGACGGAAGATAATTTGTGATTTTTACTAACGAAAATGGGTAAGATGGATACTGCCTACAGGAAAATTAAAGAGACCTTTGGAGAAAAGAGAACCACTTGTACGAATATCAAGAGCTCAGATGGAAACCCAGTTCTAAGCAAAGACGAATGGAAAAACTGGTAGAAGCCGACCTCGGGGAAGATCAGTTTGGATTCCGTAGAAATATTGGAACTCTTGAGGCAATACTGTCCCTACGACTTATCTTAGAAAATAGATTAAAGAAAGGCAAACCTACATTTCTAGCTTTTTGTGGACTTAGAGAAAGCTTTTGACAATGTTGACTGGAATACTCTCTTTCAAATTCTAAAGGTGGCAGGGGTAAAATACAGGGAGCGAAGGGCTATTTACAATTTGTACAGAAACCAGATGGCAGCTATAAGAGTCGAGGGGTATGAAAGGGAAGCAGTGGTTGGGAAGGGAGTGAGATAGGTTTGTAGCCTCTCGCCAATGTTATTCAATCTGTATATTGAGCAAGCAGTAAAGGAAACAAAAGAAAAATTCGGAGTAGCTATTAAAATCCATGGGGAAGAAATAAAAACTTTGAGGTTCACCGATGACATGGTAATTCTGTCAGAGGCAGCAAAGCAGTTGAACGGAATGGATAGTGTCTTGAAAGGAGGATATAAGATGAACATCAACAAAAGCAAAACGAGGATAATGGAATGTAGTCGGGTGATGATGAGGGAATTAGATTAGGAAATGTTATGCTTAAAGTAGTAAATGAGTTTTGCTACTTGGGGAGCAAAATAAATGACGATGGTCGAACCAGAGAGGATATAAAATGTAGACTGGGAATGGCAAGGAAAGCGTTTCTGAAGAAGAGAAATTTGTTAACATCGAGTATAGATTTAAGTCATTTCTGAAAGAATTAGTATGGAGTGTAGCCATGTATGGAAGTGAAACGTGGACGATAACTAGTTTGGACGAGAAGAGAATAGAAGCTTTCGAAATGTGGTGCTACAGAAGAATGCTGAAGACTAGATGGGTAGATCATGTAACTAATGAGGAGGTATTGAATAGGGTCAAATGTATGTTGGCTGTTCTGAATCTTTATGGCTATCTCTAAGAAACTTAACTACCTATTTTGCTTTTTCTGCACTGCAATGTGTATTTCATGTGAACAGAATTTATGTTTATGTGTGCGTGCGTGCGTGTGTGTGTGTGTGTGTGTGTGTGTGTGTGTGTGTGTAACTGGTCAATTGTCCTGCTTGATTCCTCTATCAGGCACAAGATGACATTCACATTTCTAGTCCAGTTTCGGATGTTGCACCTTTAAGTTCTTCATTTGTGTGCCTATATTGTCCATAGTTGCTTTACAATTTCTGAGGGTATTCTCGTTCTGTCGTTGCAACTAGAAGAAACTTCTTGTAGTTGCAACGACAGACCGGAAATACCCTCAGGAAGATGTAGGTATTTAGCAGTAAAAGTACCATGTTCTACGTGGTTCATAAATATGTTTGCTATCCTTCCAGACACTAGGAATCCCATAGGTAATTCTTCACTTTGTAAACAGAGTTCATTACTGAACTGGAAATAGTTCTGTTGTGTTATTAGCTATAGTAGCTTGACTGTTTCTTTGATGTATTCATATGGAAGTGTACTGTGTGTCTTAAGATTTTGTTCTATAATGTTTATTGTTTCAGTTATTAGTATACTTGAATACATATTCTCTACATCAAATAACATGAGGGTGGCTATATCTGGAACCTCTACATCTTTTATGTAGCTTATCACAAGTGTGGTGTTTCTTGCAGTAGTATGCTCTTGTAATTTGTAGTTTTCTGATAAGATTTTCAACATGTATGTTGCTAGGGGGCATGTGGGAGCATATCTATAACTCACAATGGCTCGGTCGGGGAGGTCGGAAGGATGGAGAACTGGGATTTGTTAATAGTTTTCTTTTTTTGATTGTCTTCTAGCGTATTTTCAGTGTCTTTCAGAGCGCTTCTCAACTTTGTTTGGAATCTGTTAGTTGAATCTGATTTTCGTTTTGTAATTTTATTTATTGTGATGAACTCTTGTGTTTTACTGATATATTGCTCCTTATCCATGAGAACCACTACGTTTCCTTTAGCTGCCCTTGTAATGATGATGTGTTCCTGCAGTTTCTTTTTTAGTTTTGTCGGTGTTATGTAATCTGTATTGTTTTGATTTCCTATGTTTTCCTGCACCTGTGTTATTATCTTTTTGATTTCATTACCGACTAGGTCTCTCGTCAGATCAACGTTTATCTCATTTTGTCTCCTTTCCTGTCCGAGAAAGCTTTCTGATCCAACTACAAGGATTTGTACGTATTTTTCGTCTGTTTGTGTGCAGACGTTGTGTTTCAGACCTTTTTCGCGCAGTTTTATTTCTTTTGTATGCAAAACAGTACCGTCTTTGATAGAAATGATGTTTCTCGTTGGAATGGATATCATTTGTGGCTGTGTTAGGTATTTGTTTAGCTTTTAAATTTGCAATCTTTCTTCTGTGGATTTTTCATTTTTTCCATCACTGTAGATGTACGATTTTCTGTCTTGCTAACGAAATGGGGGAAAACAGCGGCGTTATACAGAACATTCGTAAGATTAAAATATGCGTTATGTAGCACCACATATAAGGTTTTGCTTTTTGTCATAAGGAGACTTGATTACGTTGCTTAGCCAAATTTTTTGTGCTCTTTGTTTTGTTTTGTGTGCACTGGCGGAACTATTTTGAACCTGTATTTTAATGTATTTAGGTATTATATTATTTGATCTGCAGATGTTGTTAAACTTAGTATATTCGACAGTTTTATGCAGGTTGAGATGTATCCTTCTAAACCTCTTGTGAGGGCCGCTTGGAAATGCCTGACAAGACGTCCATACTAGTTCATGTGCATGGCCATTTTCCGCAGCAGCTGTTGAAATCGATTATTATTCGTTTCTACGTCTTAAGCTTACTGCAATTTAATTAAAGAGCAGACAGCCTTATAGGGCAACCACAGCTGTGAGCAATCACCTTGAGTATTAATAAACCGCTTCAGCTGTATTTAGTCCTTTATTTTTTTGATCACTACCGGTTTCACGGCAATAAAAGCCACATATTCAGGTGAACATATAACTAAAAACATGACAGCTAAAAAGCTCGGAAATTTGTAACCAACATTTGTTATTCGTCAGGAGCCGCCTGTTCGCGATTGCGTATAGACCTCAGAAGCGGACCTAGCCACCCCATTGGGATCCAGCTGTTTTATTCCATGACATATATCGCCTTTTAGCGGTGTTCTGTTCTGACGGACAACGAATGTTCGGTACAAAGTTCTCAGCGTTTTAGTTCTACAGTTTTAGTTATATGTTCACCTGAAGATATGGCTTTTAGTGCCACAAAACTAAAAATAAAGGACTAAATACAGCCGAAGCGGTTTATTAATACCCAAGATTAATTAAAGAGAGTTTCACACATGCTTAACGTGGAATATTTAACACACTAACTCATTTGTAAGGTAATCAGAACTCGGAACCAGTTTTATACAAGGGAATCCAGTTCTTTAAGGAATCGCGTGTTCTCTCGTATTCTGCTACGAACGAAGGTGTGGTGTGTGAGACAGAAGTGGTGGACAGTGTGGACGTGTTGTGCCGCAGGCGTGGTGCCGCACGAGGGCCACGTCCCGTCGGGCTCGGACAAGCGCTGGCCGCGCTTCTTCTCGGCGTCGCCCATGTGCCGCTACGCGGGGGACCTGCCCCTCGTGCTGCACGTCCTCGCCGGGCCCCTCGCCCCCGACCTGCGCCTCCTGCAGCCGGTAAGGCGCCAGCGTCTGCACAATTACGTATCATCTAATTATTCATTCGTTTTATTCACATTTCTCGATAACAACAGTAGGCCGTTACAGATCACATTTACGTATGTGTAAACCTCTGGACAATAAGTGAGTGTGCATTTATTCCTACGCTGAAGCTAAACGCAACTTTTTATCGACGTCTGTAGATTCCTACCACTATGACGATGATGATGATGATGATGATGATGATGATGACGACGATAATGATGATGATCCTTTGGCATTGACGGTGGGGATTCCCCACCTGGGAAAGTTCGGCCACCGAGTTGCAAGTCTTTTTAGTTGACGCCACATTGGGCGACTTGAGTTTCGATGATGATGAAATGATAATGAGGACAACACAACACTCAGTCTCGAGCGGACATAATCTCCGACCTGGCCTGAATCGTACCCTGGGCCCGCACCAGACCTCTCAGCTAAGGGGCGGACTCCTACGATTACCACGCTATAATTTCGATGTCTACCAACATGCTACTTTTCATGCAGTTTTCATACAGCATTTTACCTTCCGCCATACATTGGACAGTGGCTTCTGGAGCATATTTGTAATATGAATGTAGAAGCTGTTTTAACTGTTTTTAATGTATACATCTACATCTACATACATACTTCGCAATCCACCATACGGTGCGTGGCGGAGGGTACCTCGTACCACAACTGGCATCTTCTCTCCCTGTTCCACTCCCAAACAGAACGAGGGAAAAATGACTGCTTATATGCATCTGTAAGAGCCTTAATCTCTCTTATCTTATCTTTGTGGTTTTTCCGCGAAATGTAAGTTGGCGGCAGTAAAATTGTACTGCAGTCAGCCTCAAATGCTGGTTCTCTAAATTTCCTCAGTAGCGATTCACGAAAAGAACGCCTCCTTTCCTGTAGAGACTCCCACCCGAGTTCCTGAAGCATTTCCGTAACACTCGCGTGATGATCGAACCTACCAGTAACAAATCAAGCAGCCCGCCTCTGAATTGCTTCTATGTCCTCCCTCAATCCGACCTGATAGGCATCCCAAACGCTCGAGCAGTACCCAAGAATAGGTCGTATTAGTGTTTTATAAGCGGTCTCATTTACAGATGAACCACATCTTCCCAAAATTCTACCAATGAACCGAAGACGACTATCCGCCTTCCCCACAACTGCCATTACATGCTTGTCCCACTTCATATCGCTCTGCAATGCTACGCCCAAATATTTAATCGACGTGACTGTGTCAAGCGCTACACTACTAATGGAGTATTCAAACATTACGGGATTCTTTTTCTTATTCATCTGCATTAATTTACATTTATCTATATTTAGAGTTAGCTGCCATTTTTTACACCAATCATAAATCCTGTCCACGTCATCTTGTATCCTCCTACAGTCACTCAACGACGACACCTTCCCGTACACCACAGGATCATCAGCAAACAGCCGCACATTGCTATCCATCCTATCCAAAAGATCATTTATGTAGATAAAAAAACTACAGCGGACCTACCACACTTCCCTGGGGCACTCCAGATAATACCCTCACCTCAGATTGAACACTCACCATCGAGGACAATGTCACCTGCTTCATTGGTTGTATTACAACGATCATGATTACAATTACGTATATTAGAGTGGTGCATAAGTTTTCAGTGTTTTTGTTTTGTATGTTGGTATCCAGGTAGCTATTGGTTTATTTATTGGTTGTCATTTTTTATTTGCATTTCACTGTTGCTCTTTTAGTTTACATATTGTTATTTTGTTATCTGACGATAGTGAGTGCTGCTGTGGACGATAGAAAACGGGGCGCCAAGTGGAGAAATCGATACATTTCCGATATGTTCTTTTGTTTGAGTTTAGTAGAAGCGTGACACCAGCGGAGGCAGCCAGAAACATTTGCGACTTGTATCGGGCTAATGCCACCGGACAGAGCAAGGCACAAAAACGGTCTCCTTGTTTTAATAAGGATCGTTTTGACATTAGTGACTCTACATGTTTACGGAGACCGTCTGGGATTGATGAAGATCGCTGAAACGCATTAATCCACAACTATCCACGTCAGTGTACTCGATAACTGCAAATGTAATGAAATGTAATGCTTTCACCATTGTGAGACATTTCATACAATCGTGTGAATGAGCATGCACTAAGCCAAAATCACAAAAATCGGAGGGTGGCCATGTCTGCATCTCTGCTTGCTTGTCATCAGCTGACACATACAGCACACCCATCATTCCTATTCTGTATCGTTACTGGTAGCGAGAATGACGCCTTTATAATGACGCAAGGAAAAGAAAATAATGATTGAGCCCAAACAAAGCAGCAACTCAACGTACAAAGACCTGCGCGAATCCGCAAAACATTATGTTATGCATCTGTTGGAACAGCGACGGCGTGATGTACTACGAATTGCTTCCTCGAAGTCAAACCATCACTGCTGATTGAAACGTCTTGCAGACGCAGTCTGAGAACAGCGATCAAGAAGACCGCTTGAAGTGATGGTACTCCATGATAACGTCCGCCCGCATTCTGCCAGACTGACAAAAAACCCTATACCGTAGTTGTATTGGGAAGTCGTTTTCCACCCACCTTATTCACCTGATCTCACACCATCAGATTTTCACCTTTTCCGCTCTCTATCGAACAACCTTCAAGGAACTTCCTCTCCGGATGAAAATGTGCTCCTAACATGGCTCTAAGAGTTCTTCGCCTGAAAACTACTGTATGTGATTTCTACAATCGCGAAAGCGAAATGTTACACAGCGGCGCTGACAGACTGTTGTAAAGAGTGAAGGAGAATGTATTATTGTTGACTAAAGTCTGCATTATATGTATCTGTTGCGTTTATTAAACTTATGGGAAAACGCAACGAACTTCTCGCACTAACCAGTTACTACTACTACCACTACGTCTACTATTGATACAAATATTAGCACCCCCAGTTACTGCTGCCATTATCATATTATTATGTTAAATCAACAACTCCTACGAAAATACATGTACTGGTTCAATTATAGTAATATGTTCCTACTACAATTACTGTCAGTAATGTCTTGCTCGCTGAACTTAGAGCATAGTTAAGTAATATATTGACTCGTTCAGTGCACTCATTTCTCCTCACTGTAGTATGAAGTACACACACACTCTATGGTTATTCGTTGTATTTAGTGTCACTGAGTTCATTGTTCTTTCTGTATATGATCGACCATCTTGTCAGATCTAGCAATAACTTGAAGTATTCACATCGCAAGGAGACGGATCAAAACGGATCACTTGTATTTACATTAAGAACCGTCGATTCATATCGGACCCGTCTCTTTTCACTGTTCTGTCACTGAGCTAAGCCATCCTGACGTAATCGTGTTTCTTTTTCTTTCCTTGGAACTGTCTACCGGTTTTTCTAGTACAGTAGTTCGTGACTTGATCACCCTTCTTTCCCTTATCTAGATTCGTTTCCTGCGTAGATTCATGCTTGAGGATGTTAGCACAGTAGAAAATATGGAACGATAATGCACCGATGCTTTCTACGGAGCAGGATGCTAACGTTTGAGATGATCTTGTGGTCAGGAGGTTAAAACAGTCGTTTCTCGACGGCCACTAGACTATTCCTGAGCGGCCTAACGAATTGACGTATTTTTTATACTAGTAATAATTGCAATAACAATAATTCCACGAGGCTCAACCGTCTTGCGCAATTCTTTCAATTGAACCACGCTTCTGCGACTTGCATAACCCTAACCTACCCCAGTAACCCTACCAGAGAAAGGGGGCCTACCGTTAAACGTGTGAACCAAACTACTTATAGTTTCTAGCGGATGTTTACATAATTGAGAGATGAAGACTAGGTTGGAGGAAGACTGAAATATTACGTAAACCAGCCGGGATTCGATCTCGCTACCTTTCGTTTTCCAGGACGCGTTTAGACTCACATTCGGGAGGACGGCAATTAAAATCCCGCTCCTCTACGGTCACCCAGATTAAAGTTTTCCGTGGTTTTCCAAAATCGCTTCAGGAACGTGCCAGGATATTTCCTTTGAAAAGAACACAACCGATTTCCTTCCGCATCCGAGCTTCTGCTCCGTCTCTAATGGCCTCATTGTTGACGGAGAGTAACCAAAACGCCCCTTCTGTACTTCTGCGAACGCTTTCCACTTGCTGTTGCCCTCTTGTGGTTTTCTTCGTCATTGCCAAACGGGCGAAAATAAGACGCGAGGTAAGACGTAATACATTAATATCATGTCACTCGGATCACCGAAACAAGCACTTCATCAGAGTCGCGTTTTCGAATTACGCTCTAAATAGAAATCCACGGAAAACGTCGAAAGTAAATGTGAATTTGCAAAAAGAAATACAGTCGCAGGTCTCTCAAAGTCTGCGGAAATAATTTGGGAAATATGCCGCACCAGTGAGAAAGGATAGTGCTGGGTCACAGCAAAGAGTCGCAGCTATAAGTTTATCGTAGGAACCGATGCAAGACAAACATCACTTTTGACATATTAGCATTTAACTAAACAAGGACTTTATATAACATTTTACTAATGACTACATATCTATTGCACTATTATTTTTGGTCATCAGTCTGAAGACAGGTTAGGTGTGGCCCGCCACGAATTTCTCACCTGCGTTAACCTCTTCATCCCACAACGGGAGGCTATGACGTTGGGATCACGGATTTACTTCAATCTTTGTGCTCCTTTAGTAGGTCTTTAAAACAATGTAACGTGGAAGTACTAAAGTGCAATACTCTGGCAATTCCGAGAAAATCGCGAGAGAAGTTTTGCGCGTCTATTATGTTAGTGATATATCTGTGCGAAGTTGCCGGCCGTAAGAAGTCATTGTGGTCAAGGCTGCCCTCTGTAATAAAAAAGTGAGTGTTTGGGCTAGAACGGGTGTGATGGGACGTCCGCCCAGAGCAATTACAACGAACAATAACGAATAAAATGAGAATAATAAAAAAAGTCGCCAGCGTTCGCACTTTGCAAGAGGGTCATGAACGAGACGACTGTTCGAATCCTGGTGACAGTTGTTCTTAATCTATCTTTTTTTCATCGCAGGTCACGTTATTTAATTTATGTGACATTTGAGAGACACTATAATGAAAAAAACCACGTGTATTTTCATGAAGTTGTAATAAATTTCATATTTTATTTGGGTATTTACTATTTGTAATTAAATTTTAAAGGGCGAGGGGCAGGCTTGGAAAGCCCAAGCCAAGCCTCAATAAGTGCTGATGCGAATGACGTTATTCAGAATCAGTAATGCACTAAGTCACAATGTGCCAGACCACAAGAGTACTGTACAATTTACTCGTCGGATGAAATCTTGACGCTACACGTTGCAGGATAGTATGCCATACAAACATGAAAAACATAAATTGAAACTTCGTGAAATACAAGTGTTTTTTTTCATTATATTACTTCTCAAATGTCGTATAAATTAAATAATAATACTAGTGATGAAAAGAAATAGATTAATAATTAAGTTTGAGCGGTGGTCGAACTGTCGCTTCATAGGCGTTCGTCTTACGAAGCTCGAACGCTAATCACATAAGCCACATAATAGATGCGTAAAACTTCTCTTGCGATTTTCTCGGAACTGATAGAGAAGTGCATCTTAACTACTTGTACATTATGTTGATTTAATGGCCTACTAAAGGTATACAAAGTTTGAAGTAAATCTGTGATCCCAACTTCGTGGCCTCCCCTTGTCAGACCAGCACTTCCATGTACTCATTTATTTAAACAATGGGTAATCCAGTATGGGATAATGGCAATATTATGAAAATGATAGAAGGTTACTCACCACATAGTGGAGATGTTGAGTCACAGACACTAACCAGAAAAAAAGACTGCTAAACAAGTAAGCTTTCGGCCAAAAAGACTTCTTCTGAAATGTACAACATACATACGTTCACGCAAACACAACTCATACACACAAGACCACTGTTGTTGGATATATTCCTATCTCTGTACCGTACAGAATTTATCCTCCACGGCTCACTCAAGTATCAGGGAAGGTATCCTTGACCATGCATCACTAGAGGAATTAAAGAATCTTCTGAAAGGAAAGGGGTATGTAACTGTTGGCAAGAACAAATAGAGATGCAGCAGTAGTTGCAAACTACAAAAACTACTCAAAACTACTAAGAAAGGCTAATAGAATGTCAAGTAACAAGCATATGACAGAAATCAGTAAGTCCAACAACAGACTTAAAGCTATATGGAATGTAGTAAAACGAGAGACTGGACAACCAGCTACAGAACAGGATAACATTACTACTGAACTGAATGGAAGAGCTATGAATGATGAGTCACAGGTAGCAAGAGCATTTAATAATCATTTCTTAAATATAGTAAACAGCATAGGGACGAACAGTTCAAGAGAAAAATCACTACAGTATGTTGAAAAATTAACTCTCATAAAATTTAGTCATATGAAAGTATCCCCAACTTGTCCTACTGAAGTTAAGAACATTATACACTGAAAAACCAAAGAACTGGTACACCTGTCTAATATCGTGCAGGGCTCCCCCGTGCACGTAGAAGTGCAGCAACACGACGTGGCATGGACTCGACTAATGTCTGAAGTAGTGCTGGAGGGCAATGACACCATGAACCCTACAGCGTTGTCCATAAATCCCTAAGAGTACGAGGGGTTGGAGATCTCTTCTGAACTCTGTAGCAATTCTGGAGGTGTGGGGTGTCGCATTGTCCTGGAATTGCGCAAGTCCGTCCGAATGCACAATCGACGTAACGGATGCTGTCAGAGTTGTATATAGACGAATCAGGGGTCCCATGTCACTCCAAATGTTCAAATGTGTGTGAAATCTTATGGGATTTAACTGCTAAGGTCATCAGTCCCTAAGCTTACACACTACTTAACCTAAATTATCCTAAGGACAAACAAACACACCCATGCCCGAGGGAGGACTCGAACCTCCGCCGGGACCATATCACTCCAACTGCACACGCCCCACCCCATTACAGAGCCTCCACCACCTTGAACAGTCCTCTGCTGACAGGCAGGGTCCATGGATTCATGATGTCCTCTCCGTATCCTAATACGTCCATCTGCTCGATTCAATTTGAAACGAGACTCGTCCGATCAGTCATCAACAGTCCAATGTCGATGTTGACGGGCCCAGGTGAGGCGTAAACGTTTTGTGTCGTGCAGCCATCAAGGGTACACGATTGGGCCTTAGGCTCCAAAAGCCAATATCGATGATGTTTCGTTGAATAGTTCGCACGCTGATACTTGATGACCCAGCTCTGAAATTTGCAGCAATTTGCGGATAGGTTGCACTTCTGTCACGTTGAATGATTCTCTTCAATCGTCGTTAATCCCGTTCTTGCAAGATCTTTTTCCGGCAGCAGCGATGTTGGAGATTTGAACTTTTACCGGATTCCTGATATTCACGGTACATTCGTGAAATGGTCGCACGGGAAAATCCCCACTTCATCGCTACCTCGGAGATACTGTGTCCCATCGCTCGTGCGCCAACTATAACACCACGTTCAAACTCACTTAAACCTTGATATCCTGCCTTTGTAGCAGCAGTTTCCGGTCTAACAATTGCACCAGATACTTGTTGTCTTATATAGGCGTTGCCGACCGCAGCGCCGTATTCTGCCTGTTTACGTATCTGTGTTTGAATACGCATGCCTATACTAGATTCTTTAGCGCTTCAGAGTGTGATATCGATATTGTAACGTTGACTCACTGGGAATGACTGGTTAGATGTGAGAGAGGGCGTAATGGCTGTAATGGCCAGGTGAGTACATCTCTAAATAAAATAAATATTTCGGTGGCATACGCTTTTTTGTATTATACCACGAAATTGTGTTACCACTTAAATGTACCAGTGCTCAGCGTCCACAGTTGGCGGCGTCCTCAGGCAACTGCTGTGTATACTGCTGGTGGATGACGACTGTGCTGTGGTGCAGGTGTCGGTGCAGTCGGTGCGCGTGCTGTACATGGAGGACGACGGCGGCGGCGTGCTGACGGACTCGGTGAGCCGCGCGCAGAAGGACGCTCTGCGCAGGGCAGTCGCCTGGCTGGACTCCGTGAGGGACCGCCCGGCCCAGCAGGTGCGTCACCACATATTCTTTGTTCACGACGTCGTGTCGTGTCCCTGGCCTCTCTACTTCCGAATTAAGTGAAGTCGGTCGACTTCGGACCACGAATGTTTTGTGATAGCCACAGCCAACATCAGCGAGCTAAAATAAGCACATGTGCGTGCACTATCTAGAAAGAAGCGACTGTCTTGCTGTGGTGTGCCAAACCAGTAAGCGTGTGTGGTGTCATCACTGCGTGAGGTAAGCGCAGCATTTGCCCCCCCCCCCCTCCCTCCCTCGTCCACACACACACACACACACACACACACACACACACACACACACACACACACACACACTCCCACACACACACACACACACCACAAGAGCAACGAAGGTCCAATGACGGATGCACTCCACACGAAGCAGTATTTGGATGATGGGAAGTTATTGATGCCTCAAGTCGGTTGCTCTGACTTCGACCAGTAAAGTGGTCCTGCCAGTAAGGTGCCATAAGGTCATCGCATTGAACGGAGATTATGTTGAAAACCGGGGTTTTGTAGCCAAAATAATGGGGTTTAATGTGGTGTATTGAATTCCTGAATAAAACCAGTGTACTTTAGAAAAAAAAGTGTTGCATTACTTACTGAACGTACCTCGTAGAAACATTACAAATACACTGCTTTCTATAGAATTTAACAAGAAGTTAAACGGGTATTGTATCAAAACCAAAATTTAGTTACGCCATTATGCGCACTTAGTAGTGCTTCTGTGATCTAGTTATTAACTTAGTTATTGTAATTGTTTCACCAACTGAAATAAGTAAGGTCGCTGAGCACTTCCAGGTCCCAAATGGAGCTAAATTAAAAAAAAAAAAAAAGTACTACGTCGTCATGCAGCCCATCATCGACCCACCCACCCAGTCACACACACACACACACACACACACACACACACAGAGAGAGAGAGAGAGAAAGAGAGAGAGAGAGGGAGAGAGAGAGAGAGAGAGAGAGTCTATTGAAAGTGATATTAATCTATTAGTAAATTTATTATTTTAAGAAATACAACAATCAGACATTTTTATGTATTCTTATTTATTCCATTACGCGTGAGTACATAGTTAAAATATAGACAGCAACTGCATGCTGCAGCTCGCCTGTGCAAAATCAACAATTTTGTTCAGCTACTACACTTCGCGAGATGTATATTTGCGATATATTACCGGTTAAGTTGTGCTTGCTTTCTACTCAGTTACATGTTGTTCCAGTTTTCGCATTTAGAGATGTGGCAGAAATGTATCTTCACTTGTATCTCACACAAAAAACAGCGCAATGTCCACCGGAGTGCCGACTGACATCTTTGTTACATGAGAAGATCATTTCTATGGTCAAAGCTACATTTCACTTACAAATTGTCAATAAGGAGGTAGAATAAGGGAAAATTGCGTTACAGACTTACACGCTGCATATTGCTTTGCAGCCGGCGCCGCATTGTTGGTAAGCCCCAAAACACTGGCTGACTACTATTTAAAATTAGCATTGTTGTTTTAAATAGTTAATATTACAGCGCTACAACGAATAGCACAACGTTAGGAATGCATTTTCAGTTATTTTTCTAGTCTTAAAGGCATATTTGATTCAGTAATACGACGCATTTGACCTCGTTAATATAACTTTCCTTTTGTTACACGTTTCTAATAACCAAGAAACTAAGCACGTGATCTGAAAAGGTTCCTTTCGTTATCCAGCATTTTCTTCAATACAGAACTACGAAAATGATATTTCCGTGATTGGCGACTCCATGGCGTGTTGTGTGCACCACGACCAAAATAGTGGATAGAATTGGAAGGAAAATCAGCAATGGCCGTATTTTGTTGTTTTATTGTCAGCAACATATGGCCAACGCTGATTTTCCTTCCAATGATATTTCCTCTGTGTCCTCTTTCCGAAAAAGCTGGGAACATATTTTGCTACGTCCGGATGATTTGCAATATTCCCTTCTCACAGGGGTCTACCTGAGCGCTCTTCGATTGACAGGAAATAGAAAGTCTAATTACAGAATATTTTGAACATGGCTGCACTACAGCAACGGTTACAGAACAGCAGGTGTAGTAGACAGCCAACCAGTTGCAATAAATGGTAGTTTTCAAATAACCTTTACCATGGTTTCGACGGATTTCAACCAGTATATCTCAGAAGGACAAACCTGCATCCATCCAATGCGGTGACCAACTTACAAACAAAACGTCATGGACCCATATTACTTATCAGACAGGAACTACTCCCTACAAAAAGTGTAAGAATGTCACAAACAATATAATACATACCAACATAGGACAAGTAGTACTTATAAACTTCACTTCAGCAATCAGTCAGTAGAGCTATCTCCACATGACATTTGTCGTCAATGGTCTGAATGTCCATATGTAAAAGTTAAGATCAGTAGAATCAAAGACTTGTCACATCATTAAAACCGGCTTGTCAAATCAGCAAAACCAATCTCTTAAAATAACATGCTAAGTTAATAGCTACATCCCGACTGAGGGAGAATGGAGAGAGTGGATACGAGAGGAACAAATCCTGAGGCGCATGCGCCGATAAACATGTACGCTTGGCGGCCTAAACAGCTAATAACGGTAAGCACATTGAAATTACTAACAGAAATACACCATGCGAGTCGACAAGTATAGAATAGAATGTTGAAAAAGACAAATGCATATAATATACTACGAGGGTTGTCCGAAAAGTAATGCACCGCATTTTTTTCTTCAACAATTCCTTATTGAACATAATGCGAATTACATATACGAAAGAATAGAGTTTTATCTGCACATCATATTTTTTCATGTAATCTCCATCACTTTCTACGGCCATCCTCCTACCTGAAACAAGACTGAGTGTGACCTGGCGGTACCAATTCTTGTCCTGATGGCGGAGCCAGTACTTCACTGTGTGAATCAACTCCTCTTCGTCCTCAAAATGTCTTACACGACCGGCATCCTTTAATGGCCCAAACAAGTGTAACTCCGAGGGGGCTAGGTCAGAGCTGTAGGTTGGATAGGGTGTTCAGCAGACCTCAGACTTGTGTGGGGCCGAGCGGTATCGTGTTGCAGCAAAACATCTCCTGGGTTATTGTGGCGCCGAAGTAGTCAGAAGCGCGTCTTGAGTTTTGTTAATGCGTTGACATATGCTTCTGAATTAATGGTATTGCCTCTTGGCATCACTTCAGTGAGGATCACACCTTCACAGTCCTAGAGCATAATGACCAAGACCTTACCAGTGGAAACAGTTGCTTTGAATTTTTTCGTCTGCAGGAAGTTTCGACTGTTGTTTTACTTCGGGCTCTAAATGGTGAACATATGTTTCAGGTTTCATCACCTGTTACAGTCCGGGATAAAAAGGCCTCCCCCTCAGCTTCAAAACGTTGCAATAAATCAAGACAAATATTTTTTTGTGCGATTTATGATCCATCGATAGACACTTCGGGACCCATGTTGCACACACTTTTGAATACCAAAGAGTGTGGACAACTGCATCCACGCTTCCTTTACATGCAGCGCGAACTGCCGAGTCGAAATGCCTCTGTCCTCGCGAATGACATCATCAGCTCGCTGCAATATGTCAGGTGTGAAAGTCGTGGATGGTCTCCCCGAACGCTGCAAAATCGTAGAGCTCCGCCGAACCGCCTTCTGATCACCTCACCCTCCGTGCCTAGCAACTAACTGTATTTCTGTCGACACCAGATGCTCCATAGACTTTTCACAAGCGTTTGTGAATATTCCCACAGTTTCTTTCTCTGCAGAGAGAAATTCAATGACGCCACGTTGCTTGTAACGTACATCACCTACAGACACCGTTTTGAAACTGTCCTGCATCTACGCTATCTTGCCCATATTATTATATTGGTCAGACATTCAGAGCTGACAGGGAACGATGCAAAGAGCTTCTGTTAGGAAAGAAAGGAGCTTACATACATAACTCTACATTCGCTGAACATCTACTGATTGCCAACCACACACCGAAAAATTTGGAAGACACAGTTATTCTACGCACAGAAATCAAAGGGCGTAGGATGGACCTTTGGGAAGAATTAGAGATCTATAAACATCTTGAGCTCACAGATGGGAGTTTATTAAACAACCAGCTGCATGTCGCCTATAGACAAGTTGTCGATGGTTTCAAACCCATACTGTTCGCAAAAAAGTCTTCATACGACAATCGCCGTAGCGTTTGCGAGTAGTTCATTTCATCAGAGTTCTATTATACAATTTTTGTGTATACAGTTTCTTTTGTCAGTTTTATGTTGTACTAAGCTATTGATGCCAACCACTTCTGTTACGTTTGCCACTAATCGGATACCTATGGCCGGCCGAAGTGGCCGCGCGGTTCTGGCGCTGCAGTCTGGAACCGCGAGACCGCTACGGTCGCAGGTTCGAATCCTGCCTCGGGCATGGATGTGTGTGATGTCCTTCGGTTAGTTAGGTTTAACTAGTTCTAAGTTCTAGGGGACTAATGACCTCAGCAGTTGAGTCCCATAGTGCTCAGAGCCATTTGGATACCTATGAATTTTTGCTCTTTACTTGAAAGGTGGCTACACTGTGCCACTGCGCCAGAGAGTGCACCAAAGAGTACTATTAAGCCGCCTCCACAGTGCCTGTTTAGAGTTCGTGGCAGTCAGTGCTAGTAGAGAGCACAGTGTGTGTTAAGAGCTCGTGATTGTCGTGAAGTCGGAGTGAGATGTGGTAGTAAAGAGTGTTGCTCCTTGTCTTATGCAGTGATTTGATGGGAGAGATAGCAGATGTTATTGTAATGAGTGCATTTCGTCAATATATGAAGGTAAAATTTATAATGTTCCTTTATTAGTTGTGTATCTGAAATAATGTGTCACTACAGGTTCAGTCAACAAGCATCTGGCTTGTGTTCTTGGATTAGAGTGTAATTGTGATTTTTTTTGCGTAATTATAGTTTTTCTAAATTTCTTTTGTCACGTCAGTATAATTGGTATCAAAATTCTTGTCTTGTTGGAAAAGAACCGTGCCAGATGTGGACGTTGAGTCACACTCCCACATACAGAACAGTTACTCTTGTGCTCATTGGTTTCGTAGATTTTTATAGTTGCTGGGGTCTTAATTAATTAACTGTGTTTACGAAAATTTTCTTACATTGTTCTTTGCAGTCAGATTGCGTAATAATACTAGTCAGGGCCAACCGATTACGAGACTTACGTAATCGGACATACTAAAACTAAAAATATTTTCAAATTAATTTAAAGAAGCCCCCATGCACGTGGCGACCGCTGCTTCGGATCGTCCCTTGGATTCTTCTGATTGTGAAAATTGTAGACTGTAGTATTGTTGTAGTAATTTGTAGTATAGTAATTGTAGTCTATTTTGCATGTGTAGATTTGGTAATTGGCATTCTTCTAATGATATTTTTCAAAATTTAATTTTTATTGCCTTGTATACGCGTTTGACAATCTTGTGCAATTATTTCAATTGTTCGATTGATCGTGTTTGAGGGAGACATTGCGTGTGAATAGTATTGTTGGAGATAAGGGGTCATTGTGTGTGATTTTCGTACAGTGACGAATCTTTCGTATATTTTGTAAATGATTACGCGATCAATGAAAAAGGCAAAAATGATGAATAGTGAGAATGACGAAATTGTTCACATGGCGAACTCGCCAACAGAGGAAAACAGTATGGTGGATAATGAGGTGGAAAACAATGTGATAAGTCGGGAAAATAGTCCGGAACCATTTCAAAATTTTTCTCAATCAGAAAATTCACAGAATACGAGATCAACGATAGAAGATTCTGGAATAGTATCGAACACAGATAGCTTTATAGCCATGCAGAAGGAAGCTGGTCTTGTGGGAAATGTGAGGGGTGAAAAGAATTTTGAAACAGTTACTATGGAGCAGTTGATGAGTGCTATATTAAATGTGGGATCACAGTTACGATCTGAATTAAAAACAGATATGGAAACACAAATGGGAACAATGGAAACACGGATGGGAACAATGGAAACTCGGTTAGGATCTGAATTAAAAACAGAGATAGGAACAATTAAAACAGAGATGAGAACTTTGGAAACACGGATAGATTCACGAATAGGGACATGTTTCAAAAATATGAAAGATGAATTAAAGAAAGAAATCAGGGAAGAAGTACAACCGATTCTGAATTCTCACAATAATAGATTAATTGCAGTAGAAATCAGACAAAGGGAACAGGATAGAGAACAGGAAGAAAGAGATCGCGTGATAGTACAGAATTTTTCAGAGTTAAATTTACAACGTGCAAAGGATAAGGAAGAAATATTTGAAAGAATCGAGGAATCCGTACCAAATGACAGAATAAATAATCTAACACGACAATATGAACAGTTAACTACCAAATGTGACAATACTGAAACCCGAGTCGCGACACTTACGGAAGACATAAATAAACAGAAAGAACAATTTGGTGACTTATCGGAAAGAGTGGAGGAAATTTCAGATAAACTGACAAATCTTAGTTTACATGTGGACAGAGATTCGGATGATACAGCTCCATTACCATTTGCAGAAACCGAAGAATACCAGAACATAAATAAGCATGTTGAAAATCAGGGAAAATTTAATGAACGCGTGAAAAGGGAATTTGAGGCATTACGAAAGCAAGTCAAGCAGATCGAAGGGGAAATTGTAGGAAAAGATAGCAGAAGAAATTTGGAATCACAGGTAGCAGAGGGGTTTGAAGAAAATAATTTGTTTCATTTACGGGATGCAACAAGAGAGCGCCAGGCGCGCGAACTTTACAATAATCGTCATTGTGACTGGGACAGACGCGGTAGGTCTTTGTCGCCACGGGGCGAAAGCTTTGATTATAAACACTTTTTGACTGTCCGGAAATTTAAGATCTTCCGCAATTCTAAGAATGACATACATCCATGCGCATGGCTAGATCAATTTATGTACGCACTTCCACCAAATTGGCCACTAAGTCATAAACTGGAATTTATGTGTGGATATTTAGAAAACGAACCGGCGACGCGGATGCGCGCACTCATTAGAGATTGTAATAATTTGAATGATTTTTATCATGCATTTCTATCGGCATATTGGTCCGAAAACACGCAAGACAGAGTCAAACACAGTCTTATTATGCAGCGTAATTTCAAACAGTCTGAGTTCCGCACGCCGGCAGAGTACTTTGAAGACATGATTCGAAAGAATCAGTTCCTTTCCAACCCTTACAGCCCGACTGAATTAATTCGCATTTGTTTAACTAAGCTGCCACAATCCATAAGACAAATTGCTTTAGCCGGAAGATGTAAAGACGACATTGAGACTTTTAAGACTTTGCTACAAGAACTCGAGTATGACAACGACGACGGGACTTCTTGTAACTTTTTCAGTAACAGTATTTACAATAGATTTCCAGAGAAAAGAGATAGTAATCGGAACGGGCGTTATGTGAGTAATTTTGAGAACGATAGACGTAACAGACAGGACAATAGATACCAGCCCTATGACAATAACAGACGTTCTAACAGAAATTATACAGACAATAGCGGTAATTCGTACCGGAATGATCAATCATACGGGAACAGTAATCGGTATCATCAGGACAGAAATTAGTCATACAGAAATAGAAATTCTTATTACAGAAATAATCAGGGTAGTAGATACGACAATAATTTCAGAAATGACAGTCGAAATTACACAAGAAGTAGTTATGCAGACAGACAGGAAAACAGAAATTTTAATAACAGACACAGCCAAGAATTTGCATCCAACCGACAGGAGGGACCTAATTGGCATCCTCCACGTGACAGAACTTCAGAGAGACAAGTGCAAATCGTAGAAATTGATCCGCGAAATGACGCGAATACTCAAAGACGTGACGCAAACAATCGACAATGACTTGTAGCTTCGGCTTCTGGCAGCAATATAGACGGTTCAGAAAGTAATGACACTCCGACTTTACACTACGTACGCCTGGAAGACATGAGAGACATTTTGTTAGATGAAAAGGAAAATAATGTAGACGCATTTTTACATCCTGTTATTGAAGTATGTGTGGGTAAGAATAAGTTCACTGCAGTTTTAGATTCTGGGAGCCCATTGAATGTCATTAGTGAATCAGTTTTTCGTATATGTGGAAGAACTATTGCCTGTCCTGTGTTACCTATTTCTAAAACTATAATTCGAGGTGCGATTTCTGGAAAAAGTGTGGAGGTCAGACAACAGACCAATTTAAATTTCGTTTGTCAAGGATACGAATTTTCTGCTAATTTTATTATTGTTCCATTACTCAGTACACAAATTATTTTAGGTATGGAGTTTCTTAACGCACATAAGGCAATTTTGAACTTTAAAGAAGGAAGTGTAAATTTGACTGTTGCTGGAATGCCGAAATGTCTAAAATTCTTCGAGTGTTTAACAAGATCTGAGTCAGATACAAAATGTTTAAGGTTTCTTACTTCTGATGTTTTCGTTGAGCATTATGACGACAATGTGTTTATTCATGATAATGACAATAGATACAGAGACGCGATGGATGAGATAATTAATAGCGAAGAGTTAATTAAAGAGAAGGTTAAGAAAGCTGAAGTGCCAGATGACGTTGCAAGAGAAGAGCTGCACCACATTTTGACTTCACATGCTACAGTGTTTAGTCATCACACAGGAACTATACAAGGCCTACAATATTTATTTAAAGTGAAAGAACACACACCATTTCGCGGGAAAACGTACGCTATTCCTTTGGCTTACAGAGACAAGGTTAAGAATGAAGTTCAGTACATGTTAGATCAGGGCATTATTGAGCCTGCAGTCAGTCCTTATACTAGCCCATTACACGTTGTTCTTAAAAAGGATGGATCAATTCGTCTGATTCTGGATTCCAGACAGATAAACAATATCATTATTCCTGAAACTGACCGCCCACAAAATTTAGATGAACTTCTTCAACATTTTCATGGAATTAAAGTTTTGTCCACGATTGACATGCGCGCAAGTTTTTGGCAAATAGAACTCCACCCTGATTGTAGAAAATATACTGCCTTTTTAGCTTTTGGTAACTGTTACCAATTTCGGAAATTACCGTTTGGACTTACTGTATCTTCAGCAGCATTCATTCGTAGCTTAAATGAAATTTTACCTGTTTATCTTCGTGACAATATTACTTCTTATGTTGACGACATTCTTATCGCTAAACGTTCTTGGAGTGAGCACAACAAAATTTTGGACTCATTATTACGTATCTTTGCAAAAGTTGGCATGACAGTGAACTTGGAAAAATCTGAATTTGGTCGTTCTCAGGTGAAATTTCTCGGCCACATTATTTCTACAGAAGGTATTCTCCCTGATCCAGAGAAACTAGATGCTATTCGTAATTATGCTGTTCCTACTACAAAACGTGATGTTCGTAGTTTCCTTGGTGTCTGTAATTTTCTTAGACGCTTTGTTAGATTGGACGATTTGGCCACACCTCGTTTATGTGAACTATCCGGAAAGAAATCTAATTGGTGTTGGGATGAGGAAGCTCAGTCAGAATTTGAACAGCTTCGTGATGCTTTAGTTGCTGCTCCACTTCTTTCACATCCGGATTTATCTAAAGAATTTTGTTTGGCGACGGACTCATCATACAAAGGCCTAGGTGCACATTTATTTCAAGAGATAGAAGAAAACGGCGTTGTAGTACAGAAGACTATTGCATTTGGAAGTCGTGTTCTTTCTAAATCCGAAAAGAATTATTCGATTACGGAACTTGAAGCTTTGGCTGTTGTTTGGGCTTTTACAAAATTTCGGACATTTTTGTTTGGCAGACATACTAAGGTTTACACCGATCATCGAGCTCTGGAATTTCTTATGTCAACAAAATTAACTCACGGCAGATTGTCACGATGGGCGTTGTACCTACAGGAATTTGACTTTAGTATTGTTTACATACAGGGTTCTTCTAATATTGTTGCCGATGCTTTATCACGTGCACCTATGGGTTTGAAACAAAGTGCTGAAGAGGACTACAAGGAAAACAATTATGGTTTGATGTATATTCAAGGTGTTGCGTTTGAGAACTTTATTTCGTCTTCGCTCCAGGACATCGCTAAGGAGCAAAATAAGGATCCAATCTGGAAGGACATTAAGGAGAAGTGGAGGAGAAAGGAAAGCGTAGCGATTAGACAGCATTATTTAGTTCGCAATGACATTCTTTTTAAACGAAAATCGGTCGACAGCTCTGTTTGGCTAGTTTGTATTCCTGATGAGTGGGTCAATAAATTGATTTGGTATACGCATCTCAGTTATGCACACTTTGGTCCCCGAAAATGCTTTCATAAATTACGAGAAAATTGTTACTTCAGTAATATGGAAAAACGTATCCGATCTGTTCTTGCCAAATGCAAATTATGTCAAATGGCTAAGCCTCCAACGATTTCTCACAGAGCACCGTTGTTTCCCATCATTCCAGCGAAATTAAAGGAGATGGCTGCAGTCGATTTGTTCGGTCCAGTGGTTCGTTCTACTAATGGTTTTGCGTACATTTTCGTAGCAGTGGAACTGACATCAAAATATGTGTGTTTTACACCTTTACGCAAAGCAACAGCTCGTTCAGTATCTAACGCTTTCATCAAACATTTTCTTAAAGAAGTTGGTCATGTTGACAAGGTTATATCAGATAATGGATCACAGTTTCGCTCTAAAATTTGGCTTCGTACTCTACACCGTCGTAAAATTAAACCAATCTTCATTTCACTTTTTCACCCTCAATCTAACGCTTCAGAGAGATGGATGAAGGAAATCAATAAATTGTGCCGTCTTTATTGTCATCAGAATCACAGAACTTGGGATCAGTATCTTCATATTTTTCAAAACATTCTGAATGAACTTCCTAATGACTCAACTTCTTTACCGCCTCTATTGATATTAAAAAATAAAGTACCAACAAATCGCATTTCTGAAATCGTTCCTTTTCCGCCTTCACGGAAACTGCGGCATTCTGAAGTTGTCAACCTGGCTCTACGAAATATTGCATCTGCGGCTGCTAGAAGAGAGAAATCAGCTAGACGTCCTGGTCGTTCAAAAATCTTGTCAGTTGGTCAAAAGGTGTTAGTTAAGTCTCACCGTTTGTCTCATAAAGGAAAAGGCTTGTGTCGCAAATTTTTTCTGCTTTATAACGGTCCATATAGAATTCGTAAAATTATTCATGATAACACTGTTGAAGTAGAAACTCTTAAATCACGACGCTCTAAAGGAATACATCATATATCAAACGTAAAAATTTTTGTGGAATGACATACTTGTGAGAAACTAACAACTACATGTAAACATGCGGAGAGTACAAGGATACCGCGCTGTGTTTTGGCGGCGGCACATACTCAAAGCAACAGTCAAGTCTGCGCGCCGCACAAGGCAGTCGTTGACCGCAAACAATTGCTTCCTACGTCACGCGCCTACAGCTGATCGAGCGCTCAGTGCGAATGCACTGACAGCCGTAAACAAACACACAGTCTAATTTCTCCGACTAAATTCAGTATAAGCTATAAGGACTTGTTGAATTGTGTTATTAACATTCAGTATTTTGCAGGATACGGTTGTATAAAATATTTAAGACCTTCAGGTAAATTCTGTGCGTGTCCGACGTTAAGACGACTTGCTATCGAGAAAATTTCAGGAAGAATGTAATTTCGAAGAAGAAAGTAATAAACTAAAAAAAAAAAAGGTAACTATTAATTGAGTTCATTTTACAGGTAACCTCTTTCCACTTAGGTACGTACTTTAGACGTAATTTGCTGCTCGCGATTACGTGATTCATACTTTGTGCTAATTTCATGTTCTATGAATTTACTTGTGAAGCGACATGCTTGTATACATTTACTGATTTTGACAATTATTGATTAATGAACTGGGTTGTAACTTGTATATATTATGCATCGCTTGGCTGCACTGCTTTTTCACTGATGTCATATTTTTTAATTATGTGCCTGCTGTGCTTATTTATTTAAATTGTAATGGTAACCTGATTTATTGTGCTGGTGTGTTTAGGTATGTAAGTTATACTTTGTCATTTATCTGCTTGCGCCTTCATGTTTACTTATTAAGATTACATATGAACATTTATTTGCGTATGCAGATATAATGATAATGACCTGTTTATTACGTAAGATATATGTTTGCTGCTTTTTGTATGGATTGCATATTTACACATTTCTGTTTTGTTGCCATAACTGCTCTTTAATTTGGTATATAGAAATGCTGATGTACAGTGTATAAACATAGAGTTTAGGTCACACTATGGTATTAATTATAGATTGTTCGCTTGGCAGAGCCTCGTTGTAGGAATTGTGCTGCATCCACTTGTTGACTGGTATATTTACTCGCTATTGCAAGTTTTGCTTACGCTCAGTGTCTTACATTTTTAAGATAAAAAAAATTAACTGCTATCATTCGACGAACGACATTAGTACAAGAAAGTCATAGAAGTCACATGAGCTGAGGTTTTATGGAAGCTGTATAGATTTATGCTAATAGGAAGGAAGCTAACGACATGACATACCAATACTAGGTTTAGACCATTGACAATTATTACACTGCATTTTTCGTGAGCAATTGAAATAGGAAGTGACACTTGACACAAAAAATACTCCACATGTTTGCTTCTGCTATGATTCTTGAAGTGGTGTACACACTGTGAAAGATTATGATCATTCACACTCCGTAATCGTACTTAATTACTGAGAGTTATTCAAACTAAGTCTGTTAGAGGTCAGGTATGCATTTCTTTTATTTAATAATGGACAAGGAACCAAAATGTATCTTATAATTTATAATGAGTAGAAAATTTGGGTCAGATGGATTACACAGAGGTTGTGTGTTGGCAATGTGTCTTCGGATTGTATGGGATGCTGAATTGAAGTTGCATTAGGATTTTATCTGTACTTGTTCGAGGAGACTGACGAGAGGAAAGAGTTGTTATGGAAGTGAAATGATATTGGTGCTGAGGTTTATATTTATCGATGTATTATTATAGGTATTGAGAGTATATGAAGTTGTTTGTGGACAAGAGGTAAGGTGATATTGGTGCTGAGGTTTACATTTATCGACGTATTATTGAGGTATTATTGAGATTATGTGATGCTGATAATTATTGGAGTTTTGGTGGATAAGAGGTAAAGTAAGCGAGGAGCATATTTTTTTTTGTTGGTCTTATGGAACAAGAGGATGAAGAGAGCAGACTAAAACACTAAAATAGAAGGAAGATAGTCTATACACACACTTTGTTATATCACTAAGCAGTATATACTTTTTTTTGAAGAGAGGAAGTAATTGCATATCGTGGCTCACTGACAGTTGTTCAACAACAGTACATTTTGATCTGGCTTGGCAAACATTCGTCTTGACATGATGACTATGACGTTGACTAACTATTATTGACTATTATACATTGCTGCCAGTACTACTTGTTACACATGATGAACATCAGATTTAGACAGAATTTCATTTACACAATTAACACTATTCAGTTACACAGTAGTACTTAATGTGGATGAGAGATGAGTGAGTGTGTTCTGTGTGTTTTCCTTTACTAATCCTAACCACCTATCTCCTAAATATTATTTTATTTGTTTGTAGTGGCTTGCACTGACACCCATAAATATTATAGGTTTACTGGTATTTGTGTATTGTAATAGTTAATAGGACAATTATCTGATATCATTTGTGTGTTTGTTATGATTTGTATGTTACTGTAAAAGCATTTGTATGTGTATTCAAACTATTGTTCATGCCTGAACTGTCTGATTAGTGAAGATAAATATTCTGAACTGTTACCTGCACTTTTCAACATGATGTGTGACATTTGGTCGTGTTTAATTTCTGCTGATGAACTGTGTGATCAGTGCTTGTGAATTTTGTGGAACTGCTTCGGCTGAGAGATGTCACTTGTTGGTGTCTGGACCTGCTCAACATTGCTGGGTGCAACTGATGGACTACTCCTACTGAAATAGTGTCACTTGTTGGTGTCTGCACCTCTGCAACTTTACTGGGTGCCACAGATGGAACTGCTTCTACTGAAATGAAGTCACTTGTTGCTGTCTGCACCTGCTCAACATTGCTGGGTGCAACTGATGGACTGCCTCTACTGAAATGATGTTACTACTTGTTGTTTGCACCTCCTTAACATTGCTGGGTGCAACTGATGAACTGTTTCTACTGAAATGAAGTCACTTGTTGCTGTCTGCACCTACTCAACATTGCTGGGTGCCACTGTTAGAACTGTTTCTACTGAAATGATGTTACTTTTTGCTGTCTGTACCTACTCAACATTACTGGGTGCAACTGATGGACTGCTTCTACTGAAATGGTGTCACTTGTTGGTGTCTGCACCTGCGCTCAACATTGCTGGGTGCAACTGATGGACTACTTCTACTGAAATAATGTCACTTGTTGTTGTCTGCACCTACTCAATATTGCTGGGTGCCACTGATGGACTGCTTCTACTGAAAAGATGTCCCCTGTTGCTGTGTGCACCTGATCAACATTGCTGATGCCACTAATGGACTGCTTCTACTGAAATGGTGTCACTTGTTGGTGTCTGCACCTGCTCTCAACATTGCTGGGTGCAACTGATGGACTGCTTCTACTGAAATGATGTCACTTGTTGGTGTCTGCACCTGCTCTCAACATTGCTGGGTGCAACTGATGGACTACTCCTACTGAAATGATATCACTTGTTGGTGTCTGCACCTGCGCTCAGCATTGCTGGGTGCAACTGATGGACTACTTCTACTGAAATAATGTCACTTGTTGTTGTCTGCACCTACTCAATATTGCTGGGTGCCACTGATGGACTGCTTCTACTGAAAAGATGTCCCCTGTTGCTGTGTGCACCTGATCAACATTGCTGATGCCACTAATGGACTGCTTCTACTGAAATGGTGTCACTTGTTGGTGTCTGCACCTGCTCTCAACATTGCTGGGTGCAACTGATGGACTGCTTCTACTGAAATGATGTCACTTGTTGGTGTCTGCACCTGCTCTCAACATTGCTGGGTGCAACTGATGGACTACTCCTACTGAAATGATATCACTTGTTGGTGTCTGCACCTGCTCTCAACATTGCTGGGTGCCTCTGATGGACTGCTTCTACTGAACTAATGTGACTTGTTGCTGTGTGTACCTCTGCAACTTTACTGGGTGCCACAGATGGAACTGCTTCTGCTGAAATGATGTCACTTGTTGGTGTCTGCACCTACTCAACATTGCTGGGTGCAACTGATGAACTGTTTCTACTGAAATGTAGTCACTTGTTGCTGTCTGCACCTACTCAACATTGCTGGGTGCTTCTGATGAACTGCTTCTACTGAACTAATGTTACTTGTTGCTGGGTGTACCTGCTAAACTTTACTGGGTGCAACTGATGGACTGCTTCTACTGAAAAGATGTCACCTGTTAGTGTCTTTTTTGTATAAACTAATCATTGAAAGCATTTTATGTGAACATTTGTATAAACTGATTTTTTGTATATTGTGTAAACTATTATGTAAAGCCACATGCATGAAAAGAAGTTGTATTGCTTACTGTATTTCATATATTAGGTTAGTAAAAGGTCAGTGCAAAGCCAAAATTTTTAACTAGTTATGTGATGTTTAGGTATTAATATTATCTTTTATTTTTGTTTGTATTTTTCTGGACGAATTTGGTGGTATTTTCACCACCAATGCTGGCAAAAATACCATCAAATTCTGGCCTGTGGAGGAAGGGCATATGAAAGGTGGCTACACTGTGCCACTGCGCCAGAGAGTGCGCCAAAGAGTACTATTAAGCCGCCTCCACAGTGCCTGTTTAGAGTTCGTGGCAGTCAGTGCTAGTAGAGAGCACAGTGTGTGTTAAGAGCTCGTGATTGTCGTGAAGTCGGAGTGAGATGTGGTAGTAAAGAGTGTTGCTCCTTGTCTTATGCAGTGATTTGATGGGAGAGATAGCAGATGTTATTGTAATGAGTGCATTTCGTCAATATATGAAGGTAAAATTTATAATGTTCCTTTATTAGTTGCGTATCTGAAATAATGTGTCACTACAGGTTCAGTCAACAAGCATCTGGCTTGTGTTCTTGGATTAGAGTGTAATTGTGATTTTTTTTGCGTAATTATAGTTTTTCTAAATTTCTTTTGTCACGTCAGTATAATTGGTATCAAAATTCTTGTCTTGTTGGAAAAGAACCGTGCCAGATGTGGACGTTGAGTCACACTCCCACATACAGAACAGTTACTCTTGTGCTCATTGGTTTCGTAGATTTTTATAGTTGCTGGGGTCTTAATTAATTAACTGTGTTTACGAAAATTTTCTTACATTGTTCTTTGCAGTCAGATTGCGTAATAATACTAGTCAGGGCCAACCGATTACGAGACTTACGTAATCGGACATACTAAAACTAAAAATATTTTCAAATTAATTTAAAGAAGCCCCCATGCATACTATCATTATGTTTAATAACCTGTTTATAAACTGACATTTTTACTTCACGTAAGATGATGTACCGGCGGTGACACTAATTTCATTGCTGTCATTATGCTTGTAATAACATACTTATATACAGACATCACTATTTCCGCACAATATGCTGGTAGTCCTATAATGGTCTTAACTTACGCTACGAGGATTGCCCAGAAAGTAATGCGCCGCATTTTTTTTCTCAGTGGAAAGCAATGCTACGAATGCAAAACGTTAGATATGTATTATTTTAAGTCTCCTGAGAGAACGTGCGAAGTTCCGTTATTTCCGACAGATAGCGTAGATGCAGGACAGTTTCAAAACGGTGCCTGTAGGTGATGCACATTACAAGCAACGTGGCGTCATTTAGTTTCTCTATGCAGAGAAAGAAACTGTGGAAATATTCACAAACGCTTGTGAAAGTCTATGGAGCATCTGGTGTCGACAGAAATACAGTTAGTTGGTAGGCACGGAGGGTGAGGTCATCAGAAGGCGGTTCGGTGGATCTCTACGATTTACCAGTGTTCGGGGAAACCATCCACGGCTGTCACACCTGACATATTGCAGCGAGCTGCTGTTGTCATTCGCGAGGCAGACGCATTTCGACTCGGCAGTTGGCGCTGCATCTGTCAATCAGCAAAGGAAGTGTGACAGCAATTACCCGCACTCTTGGATATTCAAAAGTGTGTGCAACGTGGGTCCCGCAGTGTCTAACGGTGGATCACAAATCGCACAAAAACATTTGTCTTGATTTATTGCAACGTTTTGAAGCTGAGGAGAAGGCCTTCTTGTCCTGGATTGTGACAGGTATGAAAATGAGCGTTTGGCGTCATTGGCCGGGAGGTCCCTGGCGGTGCTGGTCCGGCCGCCTTGGTGCAGGTTTTATTATATTCGACGCCACATTGAGCGACCTGCGCGCCGGATGCTGATGAAATGATAATGAAGACAACACAACACCCAGTCCGTGAGCGGAGAAAATCTCCGACCCAGCGGGGAATCGAACCCGGGCCCGTAGGACAGCAATCCGTCACGCTGAACCCTCAGCAATCGGTGTGGACGATTGTGACAGGTGATGAAACCTGGTATCACCATTTAGAGCCCGAAGTAAAACGACAGTCGATGGAATGGCGCCATTCCCACTCCCCAAAGAAGAATAAATTAAAGCAGCTGTTTTCGCCGTCAAGGACATGATCACCGTGTACCGGGACTGTGAAGGTGTCATTCTCGTTGATGTGATGCCAAGAGGCGGTACCATTAATTCAGAATCATATGTCAACGCATTAACCAAACTGAAGACGCGCTTCTGGCGACTTCGACGCCACAACAAAAAAATGGTTCAAATGGCTCTGAGCACTATGGCGCCACAACAACCCAGGAGATGTTTTGCTGCAACACGATAACACTCGGCTCCACTCAAGACTGAGGACTGCTGAACACATCGCAAAATAGGGTTGGACAGTGTTACCCCATGCAACCTACAGCCCTGACCTAGCCCTTTCGGAGCTCCACTTGTTTGGGGCATTATAGAATGCCATTCGTGGACGACATTTTGTTTCGCGCAGGAGGGAAGCCATAGAAAGGGATGGAAATTACGTGGAAAAATAGGATGTGTAGATAAAACAGTATTCTTTCATACGTGTGATTCTCATTATGTTCAATAAAGAATTGTTGAAGAAAAAATGTGGTGAATTACTGTCTGGGCAACCCTCGTAGATATTATATGCATTCTGTCAATAATTTCAATGTGCTTACGGTTATTAACTGCTTAAACCGCCAAGCGTACATGTTTATCGGCGCATGCGCCTCATGATTTGTTTTCCTGGTATCGACGCTCACCATTCTCCCTCAGTCGGCATGTCGCTATTAACATAGCATGTTATTTTAAGAGATTGGTTTTACTGATGTGACAAGCCCTTGATTCTACGTACCTTAACTTTTTCATTTGGACATTCAGACCGTTGCCATCACATTTCATGTGGAGATAGCTTTACTGATGATTGCTAATGTCAGGTTCGTAAGTACTACTTGGCGTATGCTGGTATGTATCATATTGTTTTTGACGTTCCTAAATTGTTGTAGAGAGTAGTTTCTGTTTGATATGTAACATGGTCCATGACGTTTTGATTGTAAGTTATGTTACCGCATTGGATGCAGGTTTGTCCTTCCGAGAAAGACTGATTTAAATCCGTCGAAACCATGGTAATGGTTATTTGAAAACAATCATTTAGTGCAACTAGTTGGCAGTTCTATTACACTTGCTGCTTACAGAAATAAAACCACTAAAGTAACTAGTGCAACTAAAAGTATTATACGTTATAGCAGTGTCTGTGTTGTTCAGAAGTGCGATGCAATGTTTCTTCGGACATACCTGCATGCTGCTCTTAATAGCATAGACACTGAAATATTGTATTGACCCGCCCATACCAGACAGCGACTTTCAGTTAAAATGGCCTCCCCTGTAGGTGAATTATATAATGTGTGTGAGTGTGCAGGTTGTGACGCAGGAACGACGACATATGGAAGTTTGCGCCTGGCCGTGAGTCGTGCACGGATAGCCAGGGTGGTTAAGGCGACCGCTCGCGTAAGGTGGGAAATACGGGTCGAGTCCTGGCCAGGCAAAAATATTCACTGTCGTCATTGTATTATACTGCTGGTGATTGTTCATATTCGCAACCTGTAATACAATTCATGTAGAAAATTCTTATATATATAAAAGAAGACATTGCTTGAACGAGTTCACTTAGGAATGAAATATGATTCCTTCGCACTTTATGGACTGTAATGAGAACGACTAGTGCACATGTAAACGATGAAAGCTGGCGTTTTTTATGAGAACTCTCTTAACAAGAAGCTAATTTTTGAGGCTACTAACGTGGTGGACCTTGGCTTCACTTTTGTGACGTCATGACAACTCTATGGCTCTGAAAGTACTGTTTGTAGTTTAACCTTCTATATAACTAAAAAGAAACAAATTTAAATTGCTTAGAATGGATGCGCTGAGTACTCTGTATGGTTATTTAATGAGTGCGGTACTGAGTGTCTGATTAGACTATACTGAATATTATAAAAATAAAATAATGTAGTACCTTTTAAGTAAAATAATTCATATTACATATTTTACTCACAGTTGGAGTGACATTTACAAACAATAAAACCAGAACGGCAGACGTACTTGACTTAGAACTACTATATGCATTCCATAGGCTCACATTGCGCTATGTTTTTATTACTGTACTTAGTGTATGGATTAGTTATTGTTGATATTTATTAATATTTGATTCTCATGTATTAGTGTTGTTCAACTGGTGCGTTATACTCCAAAACCTTTAGCGTGAACATTGTCGTTGAAACAATTAATAAAATATTGCGGACTGTTAAGCCGTGGTCGGATAGATTTCAGATTAAAAACCAAAGTTTCGTCCCCTTCTGCAGTGAAAATTTTCAAGGGGGGCGGGGGCAGTTAGTTTTTTTAATGTCCTATTCGCACCACGGCTCGGTATTGACTGCAGCAAAATTTAGTTTACGCGTGCTCCCATGTAGTGGTGTGACGTCACGTGCTTTGAATATCCGAGCGTAATTTGCCGTTTTGGGTTGCCATAGTCCGCTGTTGCTATCACCCCATGGTGGAAGATGCGTACACATCTTCTTCGGCATCGGGATCCAGATGTCATTCAATTTCATGGCCCCTCCTTCCTACTGAAATTCCTAGGGTGTTTAACAATCTCTATGGCCTCTCTGAACAGCCTTCCGTGGTATCCGCTTATAGCGGCCAGTACTTCAAAATGAATGTGGTAGTCTCTTGGCTGCAAAACACGTTGGGCAACAGCTGATCCATCAGTCTCTCCCCTGAAGTTGCTCTTGTCCTCCCTCCTCTAGTGGTTTTTTTACCGTCATTTTTGTAGTACGCACGTACACCTACCCACAGCTACACGGAATTTTATAAATTTCCCCTTCTTCCAACGGTTTGCGAGCATCCTTGGCCAATTTTAGGTGATCTTGTATGTTCTGGGTGGGTTGCTATATTATCACGATGTTCCGCTTTGTCAGAATTTTTCCTATGCGGTCAATAACGTCCATAACGAAAAACAGGAAAACTTTCGGTTCCACAAGCGCATGGGCATCGCTATGATTTTTTCGCGGCGGTAATAACGCTCTTCGTACCTCATCGGACGAATAACCGTTGTTGAGCAATGCATTGGTGCGGTTTTTCAGTTCCGCTTCAAGCACCTCTGGTTTGCAAATGCGTACGACCCTTCCACGATGCGATGATACAAACAGCCGACGACGACGACCGACAATGGCCTGCCAGTTGCGTTGGGGTATTCAAATGAGGCCCACGAGGAAGACAGGTTGTGGCGCATACGATACAGACCGTGACACCGCAGGTCATACAAGTGCCAGTAGCCGTCTCCGGCGGGAAGCGAGTAACTGTTTCAGACGAGTTTAGCAATTCTTGACTCCTCGTTTAAATGAATGCTAGCTCTCTATAGCACACAACGAAGGCCTTTAGTGGGTACCATTTCGATTACATATTGATTTCCCGTGGACCTTACACGGAGCCGAGCGTTCGCGAAGTATGGTGGACTAGCCGACTAATGTGACATCACAAAATCGTCTCGTTGGTCCCAATACAAAACATTGACGTCACGCCACTGCATGGAAGCACGCGTAAAAGGAATTTTGCTGCAGTAAGCAGCGAGTCAGGATGTGAATCGGACACTCAAAGAAGCTACGATCCCCTTCGAAACTTCCTCCGCAAATGAGGACGAATCGTTGGGTTTAATGTGAAATCCATCTGACTATGGCGTAACAGCCCTGAATATTTTATTAATTGTGACATTTCCGGCCGTGAAGACGCACAAATCGCTATTACTTCAAGCAAAATTGTATACTTTTTACTTCGGTGACAGGAGCGGGTTCAGAATTTTAATTTGAGGCCTTGTCTGTTGTAGGTTCACATCAAGGGCCTGCGGCACTCGGTGCGGTTGTCGGCGCCCCTCATGATGAGCATGCAGCTGCACCAGCATCCGCTCATGAAGGCGGATGACCCCAACGTAAGTCAGCCAATATTTCTTCTGCGCACCTCTTGACATTATCCTGAAACACATGTACACAACTTACACAGAGGTGACTAGTCATGGGATAGCAAAAAAATGGCTCTAAGCACTCTTAGACGTAACATCTGAGGTCATTAGAAATAATCAAACCTAGCTAACCTAAGGACATCACACACATCCATGCCCGAGGCAGGATTCGAACCTGCGACCGTAGCAGCAGCATGGTTCCGGACTGAAGCGCCTATAACCGCTCGGCAACAGCGGCCGGCCAGGACTTCAGCCACCTCCCAAAAGACAGGGAAGTGTTGGTGGCTTTGGATAGTATTTGTGATGTGTGTTAGGTGTTCTATCGCTTTGTCAGTGAACTCTTGGAGGAACGGTTCTGGATGCCATAGAGACCAGGAGATTTCCTAGCTGAGGTTGGCTTAATATCCCAAATGAATTTGTGTGCGCTAGCACCAAAAAATTCGTTACACGAGTAACCTCCTGATCCGTTTGAGGTGTGAATACTGGGTCTGACGAAACCAGATTCAGTGTGAACGACGCTGCTTGTTTGCTGGTCCTGAACTCTGCCTTCTCCACTGCGGAGTATGCGAGGTTTTGATCCTGCTGTGTGGTTTAAATGTCTGTATTTTCTCCCCTCTAATACCCTGGAGCCTGTTAATGTGCAGTTTGTATAATGGGTGCTTGGTGCACTGCCAGTATCTCCTGAGACGGTTTGCCATTGAAATGAGGCTCACGATTTCCTGGGACAGTGTCGTTGAGTGGTGTTGTGGTACGAGAACCAGAATGGTGTCAGTCATTGGGACTTAGACATCAGTGGTGAGTGCTTCGATAGCTACATCAACTACGACTACGACCACCTAGCGTTTCCTTGAGCAGAGCCCAGTTGACATGGTTTGTGGTTCTATGTTCTGCAGTGTATCTTCCATGTGCAGTATAACTGGCAGCTGGTCTGAGGTCAGATCATTTTCAACTTCAACATTCAGTGTACTGAGTGTGCTTATGATACCCTTATGAGGCTGTGTGGGCCTGAGTGTGAGTACATCCACCCCTAGTATGAGGCTGTTTCGGCCTAATGAGTGTTCGTAAAGTTTTTTGCCGTTGGAGCTACCTATTTGTATTCGTATTCCAGTCTGGGTGTTTCACACTAGTATCTCCAGTTGCGATTACTCGATGTGGTATGCTGAGTTTCGTGCTGATATCGCAAGTTACGATATTGTTTGGCGGGTTGTATAGCGATAAAAGTGCAGTGTAGGCTTCGTTAAACTTGACCCTAATGGCTGCGGCCTACATCCTTTCGAGTTCAGGGAGCTCTATGTTCGTGCGTTCTATGTCTCTGTGTAATGATTGCTGTCCCACCTGCCGCCCTTCCGTCGTGTCGCCTAGTCCCTTGGTACGAAAGGCACAGTAAGCGTAGTGGTCTTTGTTGTTTGAGTAGTGTCTCATTCATGAGAGAGTGATTGGGATGTCATTCCACTCCACGAACGCACCTAGTTCAGTCCTCTGTTTGTGGGTCTCTTTGGTGTTCCAAACAGGGTCTCTGTCAGAGTTCTGTTGTTTGTGTAAGGTAGCTGACGTGCTGTATTGTCCATGAAAGGGTGTAGGAAGTGCAGTGAGTGAAGTCTGTACGACAGTCATGTGCTGGCAGGGTGCAGCAGCCATGAGCTGTGTGCAAAGTGTGGTGGCGAGGTTTAAGGCTCACATGAGGATCTTAAACAATGTGTGACTGGAGAATAGTCTATCCAATAAGCCACCAATTGTTATAATATATTGTTGACATTGGCTGCTCTGTTGGTGGGAAGGTTTTGGCAGCTGGTTCTGGAGTTTGCATGGTTCATGGACCAGCTTGTGTGTTAGTGTGGTGCGTGTCTCTTCTTATGGTGCATGTGTTGCTGCTGTGGAGGTGGGGGGGGGGGGGAGTAGTGTTTGAGTGTGTGCCTGTGTTTCATTGGCCTGTTGTTGGCGTGTTTGTTGTGGGGCGGTGGAGTTCCCTCTTCTGTTTTGGTGTTCTTCCTTCTCCTCCACTGAGTTTCAGGTTGCCTGTAGGTGTGTCTGCTGTGGTTGCGTGAACGTGGCAGTATACAATTTCGCAGGGTAGGCTTGTGTCGCCCTCTGGTTCCTCTGTTGCAACTGGTGCAGGTGCAGTGGATTGTGTTGTCTATGTGGACTGTGTGTTGTTGAGGGTACTGCTTGTGTGCGTGTGACGGGCGCTGAGGGTCCTCTGCCCTTCCTCGCCACTGACGTCAGCTATTATATCAGTGAAGGAGACCTCGCTTCTTACTCGAGCAGATAGTTAGCGAACCAACTCGGGAGGGAAACGTCTTAGATCTCCTGGCAACGAACAGACCTGAACTTATCGAATCAGCTAACGTAGAGGAAGGTATCAGTGATCATAAGGCTGTGACAGAATCTGTGACGGTGGGTCCTACAAGGAATGTTAAGAAAGGTAGGAAGATATATTTGCTCAGCAAGGGTGACAGGATACAAATTTCGGAATATCTCAGCAGTCAGCATAAAATATTCGGAGATGAGGACGAAGATGTAGAGAAAAAAAGGAAAAAATTCAAAGGCATCGTTCAATATGCCCTAGACAAGTATGTTCCGAGTAAGGTTTTCAGGGATGGGAAAGATCCACCCTGGTTTAATAACCGTGTTATAAGAGCACTACGTAAACAAATAGCGCTTCATCTCAGATTCAAGAGAAGTAAAAACCTAGCCGACAAAGAAAAAGCTGAACGAAGCGAAAATGAACGTAAGGAGAGCAATGAGAGAAGCGTTCAATGATTTTGAAGTAAAACGTTGTCAACCGACGTGAGTAAAACCACTAAAAGATTTTGGTCGTATGTAAAATCAGTAAGTGGGTCAAAATCATCTATTCATTCTCTCAGCGACCACACCGGCACCGAAACGAAAGATAACAGACAAAAGACCGAAATACTGAATTCGGTCTTACGAAGTTGTTTCACCGCGGAAGATAGTAACACTGTCCCTCCTTTCAATCGTCATACGAACGTCGAAATGGCAGATATTGAGATAAACGATGGCGGAATTGAAAAGCAGCTGCAATCGCTTAGTAATGGAAAAGCTTCAGGACCAGATGAGATACCTATAAGATTCTGTAAAGATTATGCGAAAGAACTTGCTCCCCTTCTACCAGTAATTTATCTTAGATCGCTCTATAAAAATCGAAATGGATTCCGCAAACAGAGATTCTGCGAAACTCAGCTCGCTCTGTTCCTCCATGAGATCCACAGTGCAGTGGACAACGGCACTCAGGTTGATGCCGTGTTCCTTGATTTCAGTAAGGCATTTGATACCGTCGCGCATTGGCGTTCGATGAAAAAAATACGAGCTTACGGAGTATCGGAACAGACCTGCGATTGGATTCAAGACTTTCTTGCAGATAGAACTCAACACGTCGCTCTTAACGGAACTAAATCGACAAATGTAAAGGTAATATCCAGAGTACCACAGGGAAGTGTGGTAGGACCGTTGTTGTTCACAGTATATATAAATGATCTAGCAGAAATCGTCGGATGCTCTTTAAATCTATTCTTAGATGCTGCAGTTGTTTATACCAAAGCAGAAACGCTAGAAGATAGTAAGAATTTTCAGAACGACCTGCAGAGAATTGATGAGTGGTGCAGACTCTGGCCATTGACCATGAACGTAAGTAAATGTAACATATTATGCGTACATAGGAAAAGAAATCCACTACTGTGCAGCTACACTATTGATGCCGTAAAATATCTAGGGGTAACTATCCAGAGCGACCTTAAGTGGAATGACCACATAAAACAGATAGTGGGAAAAGCAGGTACCAGACACAGATTAATCGGAAGAATCTTAAGGAAATGTAACTCATCCACGAAAGAAGTGGCTGCTAAGGCGCTTGTTCGCCCGATTCTTGAGTATTGTTCATCTATCTGGAATCTCTATCAGGTAGGACTGATAGACGAGATAGAGAAGATGCAACGAAGAGCAGCGCGTTTCGTCACGGGATCGTTTAGCTGGCGAGAGAGCATTACGGAGATGCTAAACAAACTCCAGTGGCAGACGTTGCAAGAGAGACGTTGTGCATCACGGAGAGATTTACTATTGAAATTTAGGGACAGCACTTTTCAAGGGGAGTCGGACAACATATTACTTCCCCCACATACATCTCGCGTACTGACCTCGAGGAAAAAATTCGTGAAATTAGAGGCAGTACAGAGGATTACCGACAATCATTCTTTCCAAGCAATATTCACGAGTGGAACAGGGTTGGAGAGACCATATAGTGGTACCGAAAGTACCCTCCGGCACACCCCATTATGTGGCTTGCGGAGTATGATGTAGATGCAGATGTCGATTGGGGATGGCAGGGGGGGGGGGGGGGGTTCCGGACCTGTTCTGACAATTACTTGATTGTTTTTGACGTTTTTGCATCTCAGTGCCCCTTTGTACGCTGTGTACCCTCTGTAGTTGGCCACATGAGTATATCACTTTGGTGCACTTGCCTCTGTCTGTGTTTATTCCCCCAGGGGCTCGGCATTTGGTTTTTGGGTATGGGCTTGGCGACCTTGGTTTCCTGAGCTGGGGGCTGGTAAGCACCATCAGCCCTCTGTTACTGTAAGCTCCGGGCATGCTTCAGCGACTCCCATGTGGTGCAGCAGTGCAATGGTGTGTGTTTTGGAGAACAGGGGCCTTGGATTCACGGCCTGGACTGCAAGGAAGGTACACATGAATATAAAAAGACCCTCAACCTCGAGGTGTGCTACGTATTGATGAGGTGAAAGGCTGTTGTGGTATATCAGTCTCTAGCGGGTAACCATGGGGCACCTGCCACCCCCCACCCCCCCCCCACCCCCCACCCCCAGCTGTATAAGGCTTGCTCAGGCTAGTATCTCATGGGATCCCCACGGAACGGTCTCGCCAAACTACTACTCTTGTGAGGACGGGTGTACCATCAGGTAGTACATACACCCACTCATGAAAGAGAGCTCAGTTGGTCAGTATTCACCGAAAAAAAATCTCAGAATCATACTAACAGGACATTAGTGTGCCATTACACTTTCATTGTAATCAAGAGAACAGGGGGAACGTTTGAGAACGTCTCGCCTTTCTACATTCACAAGGCGTTGGATGGTATTTCTGGGTCTCTAAAAAGTGTAAACGACTTTCTGATGGAACGCTTCTAGTTGATACTGCTAATTCAAACCAAGTATCTAAGCTTCTGAGATGTAAGGCCTTAGAAACTACCCAGTCGAGGCTGAGTTGCATAACATCCTTAACTTTAGTAAGGTTGTGATTGCCTGCTCCAATATAATAGAGGTGGACCCCATCGAGTTACGTGAAGAATGGAAAAATATGAGCGTCACAGAAGTGCGGAACTATATGAGGAGAGTCAATGCCAAATTGGAAAAATCGGCAATATTTATTGTAGAGTTTAGTACTCCGGAATTATCTGAATATATCCTTGCAGACTACATCCGTCTTAAGGTTCACATGTTTGTTCCTAACCCAATGTGATGCTTCAAATGTCAAAGAATTGGCCATACCACATGAAATGTAATGGGAGCGCTACGTATGGCAACAGTGGAGGCTCAGCTCACGAATCAAGCAATTCTTGTACATCATCATCATCAGTTATCTGCTATATTAGCAGGTCCTTTGCCTCTCCATTTTCTGCGATCCATTGCTTCCTTCTTAAGGCTGCTGTATGTTGTACCGTCCATCATGTCATCCAGTATCTGGAATCTCTTCCTTCCTCGCTTCCTTTTCCCTTCTACATAACCTTCTAAAACTGTTTTTATCAGTCCGTCATTCTTTCTTAATATATGCCCAATCCAATTTCTTTTTCTTCTCTTTATTACATCTAGTAACTGCCTTTTCTCTCCCACTCTTCTCAGTACTTCTTCATTTTTTACTCTGTCCATCCAACTTATTCTTTCCATCTTCCGCCATGTCCAGTTTCAGCGCCATATAGAAGAACACTCCATACAAGACATTTTATGAGTCTCTTTCTGAGTTCTCTGTCCAGACCGCTGCAGAAGATTCTCCTTTTCTTATAAAACGCCTCTTTTGCCATTGCTATCCTTGTTTTAATTTCTGTGGTGCACTTCCAGTCGGTGTCTGTCCTGCTTCCAAGATACTTAAAATTTTGCACCTGTTCTAATGTTTCTCCATTCAGCACAATTTTTATTTCCTTATGTCCTCCTATTGCCAATACTTTTGTTTTATTTGTGTTAATTTTCATTCCATATTTTTTTCCGTTAGTTGCAATGGTGTCCACCAAATCCTGTAATTCTTTTCCCCTGTGGCTAGAAGGACCATGTCATTAGCAAATTTCAAGCACCCTACTCTTCTTCCTCCAATTCCTACACCTTTGTCATCTAATGAGCATTGGTCAATCATATTTTACACGTACAGGTTGAAAAGAGTAGGTGATAAACAGCATCCTTGTCTTACTCCTTTCCCTAGTCTGATCCAGTTTGTACTTTCTCCTCTCACTTTAACTGAAACTTTTTGATTAAGGTATAATGAGTTTATAAGTCTTCTGGTTTTCCAATCCACTCTATTTTCCCTCATAATAGTCGCCAGCTTGTCCCAAACCACATTGTCAAATGTCTTTTCTAAATCGATGAAGCACATATATAGGTCTCTTCCTTTTTCAATAAACCTTTCTCCCAAGATTCGTAGGAGCCCTATTGCATCTCTGGTGCCCGTATTCCGTCTAAAGCCAAACTGCTCCTCGCCGATATTCTCCTCTATTACTTTTTGAAGTCTTTTATTAATTATTCTTAACATCACTTTGGCTGCATGTGAAATGAGGCTGATTGTCCTGTGCTCGCTGCATTTCTTGGTTCCTTGTTTTTTCGGTAATGGAATCATTACTGTTGTCAAAAAGTCCTCAAGCCATTCACCACTGTCATATATTTTATTACATAACCTCAATATTTCTCTTATTCCATTGTGGTGCAAGCATTTTATTATTTCTCGCGGTATTGTATCTGTACCTACTGCTTTGCCATTTTTCATTGCAGCAATGGCAGACTTTACTTCTTCCATTATGATGGTCGTTCCTTTCTCTTCATCACTTACACTGTTGTGTGATTCAAGTTCTAGAGTTTCTGGTTTGCTATTTGTGTCATATAGCTCTTTTATATATTCTTCCCATCTCTGGAGGACATCGTCACGATCTTTGTACACTACCTCTTCGTCTTTACTCAAAATTTCCATAGTAGCACTTCCTGCTCTGTTTTGTTCCCATGTCATAGTCTTTACTCTGTTGTATAGTAAGTCGTATCTTCCCTTCCTGTCCAGTTCTTCAATTTCATCACATTCCTCTTTTAGCCATTTTTTCCTAGCCTGCTCTGTTTCCCTACGCAGTTCGTTATTTAACCTTCGGTGTATCTTTCTTGCATCTTCAGTATTCTTGTTTTTCAATTTTCTTCTCTCCTCCATCTTGGAAATCATTTCTTGTGTGACCCATGGTTTTTTTGACCTTTTCCCTTTTACATATCCTATATTTTGCTGTCCTGCTTTAATGATTCCTTCTTTCAGCATATTCCAGTACTCGTTGGCATTATCAGGTGCTTCTTTGTCTCGTAATGTGTTTAGAAAGTCCCGAGACGGCATTTCTGTAATTTGTTCTTTGTTGGACCTTATCTTCTCTAAACCCACTTCTTCACCATTGCCGCCTTTTTCAGTTTTTTCATTTTTATTTCTACTTCTGCCATAAGTAAGTTGTGGTCACTATTAATATCTGCACCTGGTAATGTGTGCACCTTCTTGATTCCATTCCTGTATCTTTCTTCTACCAGTACAAAATCGATTTGGTTTCTGTATTTATCCCCTGGTGATCTCCAAGTGTAGAGCCTCCTCTTATGGTTCTTGAACCATGTGTTTGCCGCTATCAGCTGCCTATCCCTGCAGAAGTCAATTAACCATTCACCTCTGTCATTTCTCTTTCCAAGACCATGACTGCCTACTATTTTTCCCTCTTTCCCTTCTCCCACAATGGCGTTCCAGTCTCCCATTACTATTTTGCAGCATTTTTTATTTTCGTCCATTATTCTCTCTATTACATTGTACGTTTCCTCTACAATTTGGTCATCATGTTCTGAAGTTGGCATATACACCTGGACAATCAGTAAATCTTTTTGTGCTCCTTTCAGCCTTACACCAATAACCCGGTCATTTGCATAGTCTACATATTCCACACATTTAGCCAATTCCTTTGTCATAATCATTCCTACTCCATTAATTCCTTTTACTTCTCCTCATGAGTAGTAGAATACATATTCATCTGACTGCAACTCTCCATGTCCATTCCATCTTACCTCAGCAACTCCTACGAGGTCCATATGATTCTTTTCCATCTCTCTTTTAAGGTTTTCTAGCTTTCCTGCTTGTAGCAGAGTTCTGACATTCAAGGTACCAATTCTCGTTTTGATTTTTTGCCTCCTTTCAAGTTGTCCCCCCCCCCCCCCCGGAGATCCGAATGGGGGGACTATTTTACCTCCGGACACTGATTTAACATGAGAGGAAGCCATCTTTTGCGCATAAAATGGAGACTGCATTATGCAGGGAAGATAATCTTGTACACTTCCTCTGAAATGTGTAAACTGGTCTGGGTATCACCCAGTGTGGAGCAGAAAGTGTGCAATTTACAACGGAAAAAGGAAAATACAGAAGCTGAAAGTCAAGAGACGCATACCCTATGGTGAAGCTGAAAAAGCTTTCAAAGATATGGAACCTCCGGTTTTTGCTACGCCCATCGACAGGTGTAATGCCTCCACACAAACTGAGACCACAGATTCATGCACAGGCACATGCACTTGTCGGTGTACCTGTGGGGGAAAGGCTAGACTTGAAGCCGGAGTCATTCAGAAGCCATCGGCAATGGGCTTACCACCTAAGCCACACGTCATTGCCCACCATCAGAAGCCTACTAAGCCATCCCCTCAATCCAGGCAACCACCTCCTCTCATAAGTACAGAAAGACGTCCTTCGAAAAGTAGTTCCAAGTCGAAGAAAGTGGTAATTAAACCTTCGGATCGGTGAGCTCCCACCCATTGTGATGGGGACTACGCTCTTGAGGATATCGACTTCCAACTGGGGGAACCAGAGAGCCAGGAACTGGCTAATGTCCCCCATGATCACCCCAGTAAATCACCGCCTCTGAGGGAAAAAGAAAACAACCACTGTTAAACAATGGCTTCCACAGGGACTTCTATGTTGCAGTATAATTTAAATGGATATCGCTCATAGTTGGAACAATTGTAGCTTCTGGTCCAAGAGAAGCCCTTCTGCATCTGCTTGCAAGAAACGCATCTTAAAGTCACTGACACATCTGCATTACAGAGTTACCACCCTTACAGGAAGGGCGATTTACAGGAGACAGGGCTAAAGGTGGAATGGCTGCATCCATTGATGACAGATGCCACTCCTCTCCTGTCCCTCTTACCACGACCATACAAGCAAAAGCCATGAAAGTTCCAACACCCTTGAATATCACAGTGTTCTCTTTGTATCTTCCACCTAATGATGCTTTGGATGCAGATGCACTGACAGAAATCTTCCGGGCACTCCCGCGCCCATTCCTCCTTGTGGGGGACTTCAATGCACACAATGTGCTGCGGGGCTCGGCTACCACTGGCTCCAGCGGTCGGATGATCAAGCGACTCGCCCTTATGAGAATTTCTGCCTTCTGAATGTGGGTCAGATGACATACTTCTCCACAGCTACAGGGTCTTTTTCAGCCATTGACCTTTGTTTTTGTTCCCCAGCTATGGCAGACTGAGTTCAGTGGGAAGCGGTTACAGATTTACATTCTAGTGACTCCTTCCCAGTGTGGACCCGTCTATGACTAGGACAGTGGATGACAGGAGACTACGAAGATGGATGATACAAAGAGCAAATTGGTTGCAGTACAGTCGACAGGCCACTTTTGAACAAAAGGATTGTGCACAGGAGACAGTGGCCCATATCAATTGTGAGATCCAATGGGTTACCGCAGAGTTCATCCCCCAGTCTGGTAACCACCTCAGACGATGGCCTGTACCTTTCTGGAATGACGACTGTCGACTGGCAATCTGGCAATCAAGGCCAGACAAACAGCTCTGCAGAACTTCAAATACTGACCAACTACAGAAAACCTTCATGCCTTCAGATCTGCGACAGCACATGTGAGGCGAGTGATAAAAGAAAGGAAGAGGGTTTCTTGGAAGGAATTTATGACTTCCATTAATCGGTCCACTTCCACTGCACAAATTTGGGACTCAATAAGACGGATTGCAGGCAATGGCAGTACACCTCAGGTTTCTGCTGAACACTCTTTCACTGTCACTACGTCATCTAGACAAGCTCCTGCTTTTCAGGTGTTCCGTAGGACTGCTGAGATGAGGAAGTTCAATTTCTTCTCGCTTAATGAGAAAGTCTACAACCTTCTGTTCTCAATGTGGAAACTGGAATCAGCTTTGTCTGCGGCCAGAGACACTTCTCCAGGACCTGATAAGGTACGTTATGCCTTGCTTCGTCATCTGTGCCCTGAAGTGAAAGGACAGTTCCTCCATTGTTTCAGTCAGATCTGGTCTGATGAAGAGTATCCCACGACTTGGAAGGAGGCAATATTAATTCCATTCTGGAAACCAGGCAAGGACCTTAGCGCCCCTAACAGTTACTGGAGTGTAGCCCTTACTAGTTGTTTGGGTAAGACTCTTGAACGCATGGTCAACTGTCACCTCGTCTGGCTACTTGAATCCTGAGGTCACCTGAGGTGCTCCCTCTGTGGTTTCAGGCGCTACTGTACCACCCTTGACAACTTAATTCTACTGGAGATGGCGATGCAGGAAACCTTCTTACGCTGAAACCAGTTGGTTTGTGTGTTTGTTGACTTTGAAAAAGCATATGACACTACTTGGAGGTACAACATCCTTCGCCAACTTCATGAATAGGGACTACGTGGACACCTTCCACTTCTTATCCAATCCCTTCTCAAGGACCAGCGTTTTCAACATCGAGTTGGCGATACCTTGTCTGACTGCTATGTTCAAGAGAGTGGTGTTCCCCAATGCAGTGTCCTCAGTGTCACATTGTTTGCCATTGCTATCAGTGGCATTTCCTCTGCAGTCAGGACGCCTGTCAAATACTCTTTGTCTGTGGATGACTTTGCAGTCTTCTACTCTTCCACTGATCTTACGACGACGATGAGGCAGCTACAGCTGACCATTAAGAGGCTGGAAACCTGGGCCAGGACAACTGGTTTTCGGTTCTAACCAGAGAAGACTACGTGTGTCACTTTTAATCACGCTCGTCGACGTTTTAACCTAGCAGTGTTCATAATGGAGAACAATACTTTACGTTTTCAAAAAACTATGCGCTTTTTGGTTTTTTATGTGGCCCGAAGTTAATTTGGCTCTCACAGCTGAAGGACCTACGAACAAAGACCTTTAAGTCATTGAATATTTTGAAATGCGTTAGCGGAAAACATGGGAAGCTGACAGTTTCGCCTTCTGCAGTTTTGTAGGGCACTGTTTGATCACGTTTAGATTATGGCAGCGTGGTCTACGGATCAGCCCGTACTTACTACGGCATGATGTTAGACGCTGTTCGTCAAGAGGGCATTCGGATATCGACTGGTGTCTTTCGTACCAGCCCAGTTCCGAGTTTATGCGCAGAGGCTGGTGAACCACCACTCTGGATTTGGCGACATATCCTTGTGGTTCGACAGGCACTGAAAATCTCAGTACCACCTCAGTCATTGACATTCAGTGCAGCAGCCCAACCCACCTCTGAACGGCTGTCTTTATGATCTGGATCTATCAGACATCCAAATACACAGCCAGGGATGGAACACGTTGTTGCCTTGGTGTCTTCAGAGGCCCAAAGTGATTGTATGCTTGACACAGTACAAGAAAACGTGTACTCCAAATTATATTTTTACAACTTTATTTTCGTCCGTTTTAAGTATGTACCACAGTTTTATCGTTGTTTATACAGATAGATCTCAGCAAGAGAAAATCCTCAGTTGTTGTGCTGTTTTCCCCGACAGTGTTTTTAAAATGCATCTTCCAGAGCAATTTACAAATTATGATGCGGAAGTATATGGGATTCTGATGGCACTGGAGAGGATTCACGGACATCACGATAAAAGGTTTCTTGAGTGTTTCAACTGGCTTAGTGCACTACAAGTACTTCATAAAATATATCCAGTACACCAGTTGATTCCAACACTGTGGCAAGTAGATGATCTTTTGCTGGATACCTGGCCACATCGGGATACAGGAAAACGATATGGCCGACAAAGCCGCCAAGGAAGCATGTCGTGTTGGTGTTGTCCATCAATTTACCATCCCATTGCATGCCATCATCTCATTTTCTCACAGACGCATCATGTGTCAGTAGGAGACTGAATAGTGACAGGTGACAGATAACAAACTGTGGTCTCTCAAATCGACCACACAGGCATGGCGGACGTCATGTTACCCTCACTGCTGGAAGGAAGTTCCGCTTATCAGAGTGCACATCAGACATAGGCCTTTAATACATGGCTTCCTCCTCCGGCGAAAGAACCCCAATCTGTGAAGTTTGTGGTGTGCCACCTTCAATTCAGCATATTTTGGCAACGTGTGTCCTAAATATTGATATTAGGGCAGCCCTCAGTCTTGTTGGAGATCTGTCTACCATCCTTGCAGATACTGATTTCAGTGTTACAAGAGTGGTGAAATTTTGTGCACTGTCAGGCCTCATCCCTAAATTGGTAGGGAACAGAGACAGACTTTAATATATTATAAACTGCTCTGCATGTGGGGACATCCTTCATCCCCACCCATGAGATTGACATGCAGACTTTTCGTCAGGACGCTGATGATCATGCTCTTGAGCGCCTCTCACCTCAGATCATCATCATCATTTGTCTCTGTTTATGTGCAGTTGTGTGGTTGCGAGCACATTTGCAGCAACAGGTTGCCAGATGACAGTGTTTGACCGCATGACCGAATTGTTGCCGGTGGTGGCACTGTTGGGGACTTACGATGGTTCCTGTTCTTCTACAGACACGACGATGCAAAGGAGGAGATGTACAGTCGATAGGTCGAGGGTGTTGGTTGTGTCAGCTAGTGGGTGCTACATCATGTAGTTGGGTATGCTTCTGCATCTCCAGTACCCCATCATCACATACGTGCTTACGTTTTCCCAGCCAAAGGTGATGAGTTCCTCTTGTAGTGCAGCGTTTTTAGGTATAGGTATGAAGTCCCTAGATCGCAAAACGCTGCGTTTTCTCATCAGCAGTTCTGTAAGTCAAGTACTGTAGGTCTTTGTACTCATCCATTTTTGCCCTTTGTCCCCTGAAAGTTTGGTGTTATATGTTGTGTTTGCGTGCGTACTCGCGAATGCTTTGTTGAGGGCTTTTGTATCCCTGTAGTGTATATGATGACTCGGGGAAAACCAGTTTGTGTTGCGTATTACGTAGCTGTGGGTTGGTTGCTGTTTTGTGCTTGTGCAGTACTATTTGTGCTGTTGTCCACTCGGACGTGCTAGCTGCCTTGGTCCATATTTGTGTCTTTGTTCTTCCTCTGTGGTCTCTGGTGCCAACAACTCTTGTTCCTGGAACCATACTGGTGAAAGTGAGGGCCTACTTGGTACTTTTGGTGCTGGTGGTGTGTCTGATAGTTGTGTTTCTGTTTGTGATGTGACGTCACCACACGTCAGTCGGGCGAGGATCTCTCATTTCCTGCCGTGTGGGGTAGCCGCGCTGTATGAGGCGCCTTGCCATGGTTCGCGCAACTTCCCCCCATCAGATGTTCGAGTCCTCCCTCGGGCATGGGTGTGTGTGTTGTCCTTAGCGTAAGTTAGTTTAAGTTAGATTAAGTAGTGTATAAGATAAGGGAACGATGACCTCAGCAATTTGGTCCCATAGGAACTTTTCAAATTTTCTCTTTTCCTCAGGGCGACGACTTCCTGATGGGTCGTGAGCAGCACGATGATGCTGACGGGAACAGGTTGCATCTCTGCCACTTGTGCCGCATGCGAACCTCCAGAACCCGCGCCGCATGCGTCATGCTGTAGGTAGTGGGATGGGATCTGCTGTGGGGATCTACCATTTCCCCAACACAGGGGTTTTTATTGGAGAGACATGTCAATATTGCTTTTTCTTCGTGAGAGAAAAAGAGTGTATAGTGTGCCCCTACAAATGTGGGGAGTTCCTATGATCTAACTGCGCAAGGAGCAATGCAAGACGCGAGAGAATGTGGGTGGAAGAGAAAAGCCTATAGCACACAGGGTAGTCTGAGGTGACTGGGCCTCTGACACTGACATTGAAATGCTGTACCACAGAACGAGAGATTCCCACCGGGGAAAATCTTTACAAAATGTAACTCATCCACGAAAGAAGTGGCTTAAAAAATACTCGTTCGACCGATTCTTGAGTATTGTTTATCGATCTCGGACCCTTGCCAGGTAGTACTGACAAGGCAGAGCGGCGCGTTTCATCATGGGATCGTTTAGTCGGTGCGAGAGTGTTACGGAGATTCTCAACAAACCCACCTGACAGATGCTACAAGTGAGATGTTGTGCAATACTGAGACGTTTACTATCGAAATTCCAGGAGGGTTCGTTCGTTGACGAGTCGGACAACATATTACTTCCTCCCACATACCTCTCGTGAAATGACCGTAAGGGGAAAATACGAGCAGTCAGAGCTAATAGAGAGGTTTACAAACAATCATCCTTGCCACACAAATGTAACAGGGAAGAGGGGATTAGACAGTGGTAACAGTAGTAATATCCCCCACACACTGTAAGGTGGCTTGCAGTGTATGCATCTAGGTGTAGAATAGAAGAAGAACGACCGCTCCTCCGCCACAGCCACAAATAATAAAACAACCATCACGGGACTGAGAAAGATTCTGGAAGAATATTCCCACTGGGATACTTCCGTCCAATGTCCGTAGCGACTGGTACACTCTGGTTGCTGCCTCCATAACCCAAAACAGAATTTAAAATTTTAAAAAGCATTCTACCAGCTGAGCGTTAACAGCGATAAGTATAAAATGTTAAATTCAGTAAAACAGTCTCGATCGCAACAGATGTTTATTTGGCTACAGGTTTCGGTCTATAATTTATATCATCTTCAGGCCGTAAGCACCATGATGGCGGCTGGTGGCGGTGGACAGAGCGATATTCTTAAGATCACTGACGTCAGCTGCCGTCCACGGCCACCAGTCGCCATCAAGGTGTTTACGGCCTGAAGATAGTCTAATTTATAGACCGAAACCTGTTTTACTGAATTTTAACAAAAGAGAAGGCTCTCCGGCTACGTGTGGCCACCTCGCCTTTTTGGGCCTTGTGTCATGTAATATCCCCCTCCACAAACATCTCCTCTTGCAGTAATCAGTAAACAGATATAGAGTCATACGTGGAGAAAACTGGCAGGATCTATACACCATTTAAATTGCTGACAATCTGGGGCAAATTAAAAGCAAAATACATCTGCAATTTAAAAACTCACAACTTTTACTATGTTTCACTTTGCCTAAGCATTTACATATTGTCAACCTTGAAAGAGATTTATAATCTTATTCTACTGGTCTAAATATTTTAAATTGTACAGGGTGTCCTAGGAGTAATGGTAAAATGACAGGAACGATTGTTCGGAGCAAGAAGTCTAGTTAATATGAGCTGTAAAATGCATACCGCAAGAGCTGTTAGTACTTCTTCATCTTCGATACGGTGAAACGAATATCTTCTACTACAAGCTCTTTACAGTCCATATTTTGAGAGGAGGTAGTGTGCACCAAAACAAGAACAATTATGAAAGAAAAGTAGGGAACAATGAAAATTTTTGGATCGTGGAAGAACTGCGGAAATTGAGGCTGTACGGTCAGATACGTCGTAGTTTATTCATCTGCTATTATGAGTACATAATATGCTTGATTTACGAACTTCGCGTCTGAACAATTACGGTATAAACTCGCCTGATATTTCCACAGTAAATGCCGGAAAGGTAAAACGGTATTTTGTTAACGAACTAAGTTTTATACACTTTCCTGTAATCATTTAGGAAATAACATAACACTGTTGTACCCTTAATTGTTGTAGGACTGCGAGAACCTGGCGCTGGCGCTACTGAAGATGATGGTGTGCCGCCTGCCACATAACATGTACGTCTTCCACTACTCCTTCCTGAAGAAGTGGGCCAACAGCCTGCCCGAATCAACGTTACGAGGGCTCGCCGATGAAGTGGACGAGCTACGTCGAGAGATTTGTGTAAGTGCTTCATAACACATCTCTTCTGCCGAAAGCAGATCCATCAGGAGCGCCGCTTCTAGCTTCAGAAAATCCTCCTTACTAAAAGCGTTTATGTCTTGTTTCTTCAGTTTTGTGAATTTTATTTTGGCACATGATTTTATGCTCTGGTACTGTGTGGTTACTTGAATTTTTAGGGCATGATTATGTGTTGTCTTTCACAACATCAACTCCTTTGTTACGTTAGTACCACTGTTTCTTCTCCACACTGCTAAACTGCGGATTAAACAAGACCCCCTTGCACGGCAACTGGTAATACTGTATATATTATAAAGACTTTAAATAGTGCACAAGAGAGTCGCCAGTAGGTTATACTTCCTAGATAAAAAAAAGTGCTAGTGCTTTTCATCTCAGAGCAGCTAATCAATCTTCCCTACAGCACGTACTGTCAGTTGGAGGAAGTACACTTTACTTATTGAGAAGCCATAGTCATTCTTTCACACGGTGAGGTACAATAAACATTCATCTACATCTGATGTAAATATAATTATTACGACGTACTGAGAAAGATATTTTAGAAACATTAGAAAACATAAACACAGAGGGCAGTCAGAAATATGGAAACATAAAAAACACTAAGCATTACCATGGAATGGCAAAGGGTCGGCAGATGATGGTTGAAGTGATCGCTATAGCTAGCAGAAATCTACTAATATCAGTACTGCTGGCCACTGTTGATCAGAACCGAGCTGGAATCTTTCAACACGTCGGTCAGGGGCCTGAAGAAGGCGTAGTAAACTACCGAAACTGGCAGCCAAATAAAATAAGTTTGGAAACTAGACGGCTGAAAGGTGTCTGATTTGACATCCAAAATATCTTAGTCTTTTATTTTAGGTTGTACACAGGCGACCCGTCAAACATGGGCCGAATCGAATGGCCGTGTCGGAAGCCTTCCCTTTGTTTGCTCCCGCGTAAAGCACCCACAACCACACAGAACACTGTTCTGACCACGTCTGACGCTTGCAACGTATTAAGGACATTGCACATGTCAAATACAACAGGTCAAATAAAACTGCACAACCTTCTGACTTGGCTAGCATCTACGTTTATGTAAGCCACGCCTAATCGCGGTATTTCCAAATTTTTATCCCATCGCTGTAAATAGCAACAGACTATCTGCTTACACTGTGTGATCAAAAGTATCCGGACACCCCACAAACATACGCTTTTCATAATAGGCGGATTGTGCTGCCACCTATTGCCAGGTACTCCATGTCAGCGACCTCAGTAGTCATTCGACATAGTGAGAGAGTAGAATGGGGCGCTCCGCGGAACTCGCGGAGTTCGAACGTGGTCAGGTGGTTGAGTGTCACTTGTGTCATACGTCTGTACGTGTTCTACAATCCTAAACATCCCTAGGTTCACTGTTTACGAAGTGATAGTGAAGTGGAAACGTGAAGGGACACATGCAGCACAAAAGCGTACCGGCCGACCTCGTCTGTTGACTGACAGTTGAAGAGGGTCGTAATGTTTAATCTATCCAGACCATCACACAGGAGTTCCAGACTGCATCAGGATCCACTGCAAGTACTATGGCAGTTAGGCGGGAGGTGAGAAAACTTGGATTTCATGGTTGGGCGTCTGCTCTTAATCCACACACCACGCCAGTAAATGCCAAACGACTCCTCGCTTGGTTTAAGGAGCGTAAACAATGGAAAACGTTGTGTGGAGTAACGAATCACGGTACACAATGTGGCGATCCGATGGCAGGGTGTGGGTATCGCGAATGCCCAGTTAACATCATCTGCCAGCATGCGTAGTGCCAACAGTAAAATTCGGAGGCGGTGCTGTTATGGTGTGGTCGTGTTTTTCATAGAGGGGGCTTGCACACCTTGTTGTTTCGCGTGACACTATCACAGCACATGCCTACGCTGGTGTTTTAAGCACTTTCTTGTTTCCCACTGTTGTAGAGTAATTCGGGGATGGCGGTTGCATCTTTCAACACGATCGAGCACATGTTCATAATGCATGGCCTGTGACGGAGTGGTTACAGGACAATAACATCCCTGTAATGGACTGGCTTGCACAGAGTCCTGACCTGAATCTTACAGAACACCTTTGGGATGCTTTGGAACGCCGACTTCCTGCCAGGCCTCACCGACCGACATCGATACCTCTCCTCAGTGCAGCACTCCATGAAGAAAGGGCTGCCATTCCCTGTGAGAGTGTAACCTGTCATGAAGGCTAAGGATTGGCCAACACCATATTAAATTCCAGCATTACCGATGGAGGGTGCCACGATCTTGTAAGTCATTTTCTGCCAGGTGTCCGGATACTTTGGTCACATAGTATATCTTAGTCTAGGTACCCATCCACATGTGCTACCGCAATTCCACGGAATTTGGTATTGTTGAAGAGATTGAAAATTGTCATAGTGAGCCTTGTGTGGTCCATTCTTCAGATGTATTGGAAGAATTCGATTGTTCGCTCTCAGACAGGTATTCAACCGCATATTGTAAGTTGAGCGTGGTATAAAGGAAATGAACTACGCCCACAAGTAGCGATGGTTAAACTCTGAACCTTTGAGCTATGTAATAAGTATAAACCTTATGCTCCAGAAAACAATTTGGGAACGGAATCTGACGTGTAATGTTTCCTAGAAATAGTCACACACAATCACACACTTACACGGAAAAATGTAGTTGCCATAGCTGCCGTTGAACGTTGTTAATTGAATAATCATTCACCAGAAAGTGATCAAATATTGAATAAGTATTTTTCTCCTGCTTATAGCGTCCAGCAGTGCAAGTGGGGATGTTTCCTCAGTTTTGTAGTCATTGAATTTATGGATAAAAGCGTAATTCATCCATAACATAACTTATGGTTATCATTTTCATCTAACATCACAGTATTATGCGAGATCCCTCCGCAACACATTCAGCAAGCTGTTGGGCTGCCAATCGAATCAATCCGAGTTACAACAAGATGGCGGCCATGCAACATGGCACCGTACCAGTCAAAACTGAGAAAGAAGTCACTCTATTCAGACAGAAATGATTCAGGAAGAACTTCGTTAATAAACATCCGCATTGTTGCCAGATGCAAGAAAATTAATTTAGAAGCCCATATGCGTTCTCAAAGCAACAGATACAAAATTAAATTTCACAGTGAATGATCGGAATATTAGAATGCTGGCACACGACTTTCATCAAGGCACTACTTCGTATCATCATTCAGGAGAGGAATCTACAGAACGATGGATTGAAAAGACAATGAGGTGACAAAAATCGTGGGATAACCCCTAATATCGTGTCGATCCTCCTTTTGGCCGGCGTAGTGCAGCAACTCGATGTAGCATGGACTCAACCAGCCGTTGGATATCCCGTACAGAAATATTAACCCATGCTGCCTCTACAGCCGTCCATAACTGCGAAAGTGTTGATGGTGCAGGATTTTCTGCAGGAATTGACCTCTTGATTATGTCCCATAAATGTTCGATGGGATTCATGTCGGGAGATGTGGATGCCAAGTTATTCGCTCGAATTCTCCAGAATCTCCTTCAAACCAATCGCAAACTGTTGTCGCCCTGTGACATGACACAAGTTCATCCACAAAAATTCCATCGTTGATGGGAACATAAAGTCCATGAATGGGCCGCAGATGGTCTCAAAGTAGGCGAATATAACCGTTTTCAGCCAACGATCCGTTCAGCTGGACCAGAGAACTTAGTCCATTCTATGTGAACACAGTGTAGACCATTATGTAGCACCGAGCGAGGTGGCACAGTGGTTAGCACATTGGACTCGCATTCGGGAGGACGACGGTTCAATCCCGCGTCCGGCCATCCTGATTTAGGTTTTCCGTGATTTCCCTAAATCGCTCCAGGCAAATGCCGGGATGGTTTCTTTCAAAGGGCACGGCCGATTTCCTTCCCCGTCCGCCCCTAATCCGATGAGACCGATGTCCTCGCTGTCTGGTCTCCTCCCCCAAAAACCAACCAACCAACCATTATGTAGCCACCACCAAATTGCACACTGCCTAGTTGACAACTTGGATTCATAGCTATGCGAGGTCTTAGCCGCACTCGAACCCTAACATCAGCGCTTATCAACTGCTATCGGGATTCATCTGATCAAGCCACGGTTTTTAGTTCAATGTCCTGCTGTTAGCAAAGGTACTCACGTAGATCGTCTGTTGCCATAGCTCATTAATGCCAAATATCGCCACACTATCTTAACGGATACGTTCGTCGCACGTCCAACATTAATTTCTGTTGCTTGTCTGTTAGCACTGACAACTCTACACAAAAGCCGCTACTCTCGGTCGTTAAGTGAAGACCGTCGGCCATTGCGTTGTCCGAATGGGTGGTAATTCCTGAAATCTGGTATTCTCAGCACACTCTAGACACTTTGGGTCTCGGAATATTGAATTGCCTAAAGATATTCGAAACGGAATTTCCGCCCACCCGGTTAGCCGTGCGGTCTGACGCACTGCTTTTCGGGCGGAAAGGCGTGCTGGTCCACAGCATGAATCCGCCCGGCGGATTAGTGTCGAGGTCCGGTATGTCGGCCAGTCTGTGGATAGTTGCCGGCCGAAGTGGCCGTGCGGTTAAAGGCGCTGCAGTCTGGAACCGCGAGACCACTACGGTCGCAGGTTCGAATCCTGCCTCGGGCATGGATGTTTGTGATGTCCTTAGGTTAGTTAGGTTTAACTAGTTCTAAGTTCTAGGGGACTAATGACCTCAGCAGTTGAGTCCCATAGTGCTCAGAGCCATTTTTTTTTGTGGATAGTTTTTAAGGCGGTTTTCCATCTGCTTCGGCGAATGTGAGCTGGTTACCCTTATTCCGCCTCAGTTACACTATGTGGGCGATTGCTGCACAAACAAGTTCTCCACGCACGCTTACACCATAATTACTCTACCACGCAAACACTGGGGTTACACTCGTCTGGTATGATCTGGTATGGGACGTTCCCTGGAGGGGGAGGGGGGGGGGCGCCCACTGGGGGCCGAACCGCACAATAACCTTGCGTTCGGTGTGGGGCGGCGGAGGGGTGAGTAGACTGCTGGAGCCTGTTGTGGGGTTGTGATCCACTGAGTCGTTTCTAGGTCCCTAGTTCCATACAATACAATACAATACAACGGAATGTCCGATGCGTCTAGCTCCAACTACCATTCCGCGTTCAGTGTTTGTTAATTCCAGTCTTGCGGTCATAATCATATCAGAAACCTTTTCAAATGAATCACCGGAGTACAACAAATGACAGCTCCACCAATGCACTGCGCTTTCATACGTAGTGTGCGATACTACCGCTATCTACATGCGTACATATCGCTATCCCATGGCTTTTGTCACCTCAATGCATATACATACTGGAGGTGTCTTCTCTCTTAGAAGACAGGCACAACTTCTGTGGTTTTTCGGCAGGTATTTGCAGTTTCATTCATGCAGAGTGTAGATAGAGTGAACCCAATAAATACTACTCATCACTTATTTCAAGCGTCTCCCAGTTTCAACAGAAAGCGTCGGTTTGTTTCTCGTTGTAAACAAAATGATTTCTTAAACGCAAATTTACGTGTCTATTCGAAGGTGGGTGTGACAGTGAAGTTATCTGGTCGCGCGTAACAGGTCTAGTTGAAACGAAGTTAATTGTTGGATGTTTTTACTGGCCATTTGATTGCGCTGTGACAGTTCTAGATTCATTCAAAGGAAGTCTACGGTCAGTTAATACCCATATTATGACTTTAATCTACCGAGTATAGAGTGGAATTTCTGCGGACTCCCCGATGTATGTATGCAGGCTCGAGTGAGAATGAACGTTTATACCAAGGCTGGAGTTCGAAAGTAGGTATCCTGCTCACTAGGTAGATGCGCTAACCGATACCCCACCATGGCAAAGTGGTTTGTACAACTGCACGGACTATCCTAGCACGCCTCCCTCCTCAGCCCAAATTACCATTCGTGCCTCAGCCTGCTTGGTATCCCCCCTAAACTCGAACACCATTGCAGAGGCTTTCCAACTGTAATGGAATAGCATCTTAGCATCGAACGACACGGGGGATCCTGCCTGAATCCCAGGCATAGTGCTTTAATGAAATGGAACTCTATGGTTCCAGTGACCTTTTCAAGTCTCAGACATATCTGATGTATATGTGCAGACTAGAGCGACGAATGAAAATTTGCACCGAGGCTGGGATTTGAACTCAGGTCCCCTGCTCATTGGGCAGATACGCTAATCACTGCACAACCCTCGCACAGTTGCTTTGCACAACTATACGGACTACCCAGGGTTTCAGGCAGGATCCCCCGTTTCGTTAGATGCTGGAATTTGGACTGAGGAGGGAAGCATGCTAAGACAGTCTGTGCCTTTGAATAAAGCCACTGTATCAAGGTGATGTAATGGTTAGCGCATCTGCCTTGTGGGCAGGAGACAACGGTTCTGGCCTTAGTACAAATTTTGATTCGTCGCTCCAGTCAGCATATATACATCAGAGATTTTAGAAACTTGGGAAGGTCTCTGGAACCATATGGTTTCACTTGGTTTTTGGATTCATTGCAGGGGATACAGACAGACAGTTATGCAAAGTACTTTTGTACAATTTTTCTGAAAACTGTTTTGGGCAGCTAGTTCGGCAGCACATGAGCAATGGAAATGTCTTAGACCTCTTAGCTACAAACAGACTTGAACTTATTGATAGCCTTAGTATAGAGACGAGAATTAGTGATCAGCAGTCTGGCGTGGCAGTTCGAAACAACAAAACAGAAGCCGAAGTTTTAAATTTCGCTTTTAAGAAATCGTTTATGCAGGAGAATCCTACAACAAACATGCCATCGTTTGACCATCGCACAAAGTCTTATATGGAGAACATAGTAATAAGCATTCCTGGCGTGGAGAAGCAATTGAAAGAGTTGAAAAAAATACGTCGCCGTGTCAGGATGGGATGCCAATTCGGTTTTACAAAAAGTACTATACGGCATTGGACCCTTACCTAGCTAGCAATTACCACGAATCTCTCGTCCGGCGTAAAGTCC